>NC_142675.1:11627500-11650000 GCF_964200805.1 Pocillopora damicornis
CTCGTGAATAGCAGACATAATTATGTTTATGTTCCATCTATGTAAGAATTGGAACAAAAATGTGCAAAATCAGCGGTAAGTTTTATTATCTCCAGTCACCCATTTTGATTCATGAGCTGACATAAGCAGCTAAAGTATTGACCATGTGGCTTATGCGTGTGCACTCTGCTGAAAACCCTTTTGAGGTTTCTTAAGACAAAAATACACAACTGATAAAATTGGCCAGTTTATTGCTGCCACTCAGAGGCAAAAAGGTATGTGAAACATAAATTAACCAAACATGGAAAAATTATGATATCATTTTTTAGAACTTACTTTCTCCATTCTGAACTTCTGAATGACATCCTCCTCAACATTTCGACTTTTTAAAATCTGAGGACCTAGAGCAGTTCGGACAAATTCTAAGTGATGATTATTTTATTTTACAAGTCCCCAACTCATACCTGAACTGAATTTTTCAAAGCAGGGTTACCATTAACACATTCTTTACAAACACAGCCCCGGAGGATTAAGATTAAATAAAATGTGGACTAAACTTTTATATACTTACATATTACACACATGATTACATTCACATATCATAAAAATGTAGACGAAACTTTCACATATTTCATGTTGATGAGATATTACAATAACATGTTCATTATTAATCTCATCATTAACATCATATTCATGATCATTATTGCTATCGCCATAGAGATCTTCATCTTGATCATAATCCAATTCCACTCCTTTGATAACAAGTATTGGTAATTTTTCGTGGAAAAGGTTGTGGTTATTCATCGTGGTGAATAACAATAAATAAGCTAAGTTTTTTGTTTGTCTGACCATGTAGTCACGTGTGATGTAGATTGCGACATTTCGACTGCATACTGCTAGTCTTCTTCAGGCGATGTTGTCGACTGGTCATGCGTGATCTCATAAAGCATGATGCTCTGCTGTGATTGGTTGTTTTCAACAGCTATGATTGGTGCATTTCGATCCTTGCTGTTCACTCAGTGGTTTGCTCCCTCGGTGGTCCGCTGTCGCACGGCTCTCCTGTTGTTGTGTTTCTTGATCGTGGGCATCCACGCTTCTGGAATTTCTATTCCACTATCCCTGTTGATGTTGTTAGGGTGAAGTGTTATATGAATAGCCTCTTTAACCCTGCGCGTGTAGTAATAAGACCTCCGCCGTTTCAGAACATGCCCACAACACCGGACACAAGCCACTCTGGAAGGGAAGTAAAGTTTATTGATCGTGAACCTTATTACCACCCGCGCAGGGTTAACGAGGATCGAAATGCACCAATCATAGCTGTTGAAAACAACCAATCACAGCAGAGTATCATGCTTTATAAGATCACGCATGACCAGTCGACCTCATCGCCTGAAGGAGACTAGCAGTATGCAGTCGAAACGTCGCGATCTACATCACACGTGACTACATCGTGAGACAAACGAAAAACTTAGCTTATTTATTAAGTTTTGATAGCTGGACAGGTCAAACCGGACAGTTACACAACCAATCAAAATTACATGTGGTAAGCACATCACGTCTCGAGCCAGTCAAATTGCCTACCTCATGCTTGCCACTCAAAATTAAGGAAAAATTCTTTATTGAGCTGCTTGATTGAATGAAATTAAAAACAAACAGACCAGTAGACTGGTTATCTGGTCCATAAAGTTTTAATCAGATTTGTTGTCTTGTGATTGTTTACTTCTTTTTTTTTTTAACTATTTTTTAAATGTATTAATACAATATACCTACATTTACACAAACGAGTACTCTGGTCATGTGAGCAGACAACAACAACAAAATAGCTGGTTGACATTACACAGAGCAATTAACAATTACTTCTTCAAAATTTGCATTAGATTTTCCCATTTTTTTACATGTTCAGTTACATGTACCTTCCCCATCCCCTTTGTGATATGGGGCTCATTGCTGTATGTTCATAGCAGTGATTGTTTCATTTCTGAGTTTCTCACACAATCATAATTAATTTATTTGATAATCACACTTAATGTTGCACAGATCAGGGGTAATCATGATCGTATTTTCAAATCAGCCTTGCACCGCATGCTTGGCCAATAGTTGAAGTAACTCACTCACTTTAAAAATAATAAACTAAATCGGCTAACTCAATTTTGTACCCAATTCAAACCCTTTAATTGGGAATAAAACGTTTTGCTCTTGATAATTCCATATCATTTAAATGTGAATGTGTCAAATACAATACACAAAGAATCTATATGACTTGGTTCCAACATTGAGTTAGCCGATTAGGTCCATCGGCTATCACATGAGAAAGTTACACAACGACTTTTCTGGAAAGAAGAAAGAACCAAGAATATAAGAAAACAGTAAACGAACCTCCTCCAAATCGTCTTTGTCGTTCTCCAACACAACCTCGTGCGCCATCCTCGAGCACTACAAAGGACTTTAGGATCAACTGGTGATTTCGCAATCTGTGTCACACAATGTCATTTATGTCACGATCGCATGCGTCATGTAACTGATACTGAGACTAACTCGCAAGTTACAAGTCGCCATCGCAAGTTGGAAGTCGCGATCGCAAGTTGTAAGTCACGATCGCAAGTTATAAGTCGCGATCGCAAGTTATAAGTTGCGATCGCGGGTTTTAAGTTGCGATCGCAACTTATAAGCCATTGCAAGTTAATAACTTGCGACGGGAAAATCCACGTGTCCCTTGTGAGCTACCATATTAAACGGATTTAAACGGATACCTAATGGTTTCGAAGTTTAAACGGAAAAGCGTTAGTGTCCGTTTTCCCATCGAGGGTCACATTTGTGTAAACTAGTGTCCAACACAAATCGAAACTAAATGTAAAACATAAAAGATGGCTATTCACTAACATCGTGTACACAATGAAATGTTTGTGCTAATTCTTATGTGAAAGGTGCTTTTCCTTGTGTTACCGTTTGTGTATTCAAGTTTGGATGGGAAAATCGGAAAGTAATATAAAATTTTAGTACATGTACAAGTACAGCTGTTAATTGAGATGAAAGTCCCAACTATAGTGACTACTATGCACTCAAATGAGCACCTACCATTGAACCCTTTAAATTGTTAAGATTCACCTTGTTCATCCACAGAATGCCAATGCCTATAACACACCGTGGAAAACACATATTTTGTAATAGAATCTGTATGTGTCTAATGGACAACTCTCAAAAACGCTAGGAGGATAGGAAGGGGAGAGGGCGCATACTCAAGGAGAGGTGCTCATCCAAGGTATGTCAATAATACATGGAAGTCTCCATAGCATTTAAATATTTCAGGAAAGGGGGGAGACTTGTATGATGTGGAAGTTTCAAACTGAAAAGTTATGACTCTCCACTACTATGAAAACAAACCAGTCATTTGTTATCACTGACTACAACTCAAGTTCAAACTGCTATTGCCTCTTATTTTTGTTCCTTTTATGTTGCGCACAGATACTAGAGCATTGAACCATTTGAGTCATTTTGGTCTCATTTATTCTAAATGAATACATGTAGAAGTCAAAATATGCTGAAAATGTGCTTGTAATCTTCAGGCAGGATTATGAGATCTAGTAACACATACCATCTTATGAACATCTAAGTGAGGTGTCATGAAACTTACCATTGGAGGGACCTGTATGTGTTGGTGAGTCCGTTGTTGGTGTAACATAACAAGATCCTGCCCCTTATATACATGTAGGACAAACAGGGAACTTTCCAGGAGACCCATCTTTGGCAGCATTACAAAGACATGTATTAACATGTGTTTGGTTTGTGATGTAGTCGAATTTCAGTGCTAGCTTCACAGTACTGCACCTGGAGAAAGAAGACAACTGAAGTTTGTATTAAAATGGAACATATAACAGAAAAGAAAAGTACAATTTATAAAGGAGAGCAACTAAATTAATGAATACTAATGGTTCACAAACCTTTCATCTTTCACTTCCATATTTTCATAATGACTGAAAACCTTTTGGAACTGAAATGTAACAGACAAGTACGGTACATTGAATCAGTTGCACAAAAGCAAAGAGGTTCATTTCTTCCTTGAACCTGATACTATGTACTCATTAACATATTGAATGTGCCAATTTTGCTTATTTTCTGTCAGAAATATTCTCAACAGCTTCTGTAAAAACCGAACTAATTAACATTCGCTTTTAAAACAGACAATGTTCAGTAAGACAACTGTCCTCATCTAATAAAGATTTGTTAATGCTCAGGAGAGAATTTATTTGAGTGCAAGAAACTTCAAGAACCTAAACTCATTATAACCTGAAAGTGGATATGCATGATATGAATGAAGCCTGGCAGTGCCCTTGGGCAATAAGAAGCAATACATGTATGTTCTGATTGGCTACACGTACCTAAGTGAGCAAGATGGGCCCCTCTTGCCCACCTAGGATTGCCTGCTTAGATTAATTCCATTGCATGGAGTGGAATTAAAACATTCGTAGTTTTTTGGCAATGTCCACGATGGAGTTGGAAAAAGCAATCTCTCAGTCCATAAAAATGAAGAAAAGGAACATGGCCCGTTTCCAGCTATCTTGTAAATGTTGTCAGTGATGTAATTAGAATGATCTCCAAACTCTAAAAGGGTACATAAAGTTTGTGTGCATAGAAGTAAAGCATGCATTCACCTCCCACACATCAATAAAACCTTATGTGCAACTAGCACTAATTACCAACTAGGAAAACGAAAATTGATTGGCATACATGTAGTTGCACAGTTGCATTAAATATGCAAAAGTACGTAGTTTTGAGCTTATATAACCAATGTAGAGGAAGTAAAAAGACACATGAAAGTTGTTACCACCTCTTTGAATCCATTTGACAGTAAGGATTCATTGTATGAAATTCAATTATTTAAGACTACTGCAAATATGCATATACCTTGCAAAGGGATATACATATAGATAAGCCAGACAGCCCTCTTTAGTGGGTTGAAAAAAATTCATCTTAGTGAGGATAAAGTTTGTTTACATCCATGAGACTGTGTGAAGTGATAGTGCTCATTGCAATCTTCCCTGAGAGTTAAGCTTCAAATGACAGTTTGAGCAGAGTATACATAATTCTTTATAATGAAACATTACAATGAATTGAAACTTCTAGGCCTGAAAATAAACCAGACATTTTCTCTTGTAAAATTCTTTAAGTTATTGAGGATAATAATAGTGTTGTTCATTAAATTGCTCCTTCAAAATGACACTTACTGTACTGCATATTAAGGTACAGTGCTCACCAAAATCTTATTACAAGTTGTCGTTGTTTCGGTAGAAGCTTTAAATTGTAATTTTAAAAAAGTAAAACTAAGATTTGTGCTGCCACTTTGTGCTTGTCCGAATTTGTTCATCGCTCATATGATTAAAGACCAAGTTGGACTTCACTCAGTCCTATTACCATGTATTAATCAGCAATGGAGTAAGAAAAGGATTATTTAACATACCAATTAAGTTGGCATATGAAAGTTTTGTGATATCGTCGTTCAGCTCACTACATACTTTATGTAATGCAACGTAAATTATGGTGACAACTTTAAAATTGAAGGCCGCCATTATAGGTGATTTTTTGAAAATTTGAGCTTGAAGCCCTGCATGGATGTACTTTTCAATTCAAGTAAATGACAGCACACATTAAAACACAGAAAACAAAATGAGAGTGTATCTCTAGCTAGCTGTTTAATATTATTCAAACTTTTTTTCGTCCATACTCACAAGTAACATTCACATAAACTGTTTGGTTCTCTGGTTTACCAAAGCCATTGTATGCTGTACAGGTATAATCTCCTGCATCAGTCCTTTTGATGTTTGTTATAGTCAGCACCTTTCCTTCTCACACCACAACAGTATTTTCTTGGTTCCTTGGCTTCTCTTTGGTCCAAGGGATGTTTGGTTCTGGTCGAACTGATGCTTAACATGTTAACTGCAAGTTGCAGTCTTCAAGAACAGTTTGGTTACCTATAATCCCAGTGATTTTTGTTGGAACTAAGAGCGATCAAACAATTACAAGAAAACTCCATGGATAATTAAATGGCATGTGCACACATAAGCAATATGCAAAAGTGATAATACTGTTAACATGATTTTCAAAAACTCATTAATTATTCATAAGCCCATTAACCTATCAAATGGTAGATAATACATCACGTGCAGTGACTTTATATCGATAAACCTCATCCTTATTAGTATGCGGTGTTTTATCAGATATAAAGACACTGCACGTGACTTATTACACAGTAAATTTATTTTTGCACCAAATTAATAGTACAGTTGTGAAATACACATCTGGAAAAATTCTCTATTCCATTAGTACAGTAATCTGGTAAAGGCATATTAGACAATACATCATCTGAAACTTCGAATTCAAGATCAGTTGGCAGAAGTGACTCCAACATGTTTTCGCTAACCTCTGCGCATGCTAATTTCTAACGTTCACAAAAGCATAATTGTTATGAACTCTCTTGACACACGCTTTTCCAAGAATGTTTTTGAAGCCGTTCAAAAAATTCACAGCACGTGTTTCATCGGGTCAAAAACCACTCGGCCACGCCTCGTGGTTTTAAACCCGATAAAACACTCCTGCTCGTTTTTTAAACATTATATAAATGTTCTTCGCGAACCTTCCACATGCAAATGAAATCCACACATATTGTGATTGTGCAAATTATACAAGAGCAGTCCCTAGAGTATGACCCATTATGAGTGCTTTATTGTGCACAAATGTCTGCCTTAAAAAATTTGGTGGACTTTAAAAGGCCTCAAAACTTTTCTGAACACTCTTCCCTGCTCAAACTTAGCATTATTGCTTTTAACTGCAGTTTCCAATAAATAATTCGGTTGAAATTGATATTGAGACCCACCGGAGCTATTTACAAATTATTTTCAAAAATAATTTCTTTAGCGATTTAAGCCCACAGTGTAAATATCTAATTATAATGTGTCACCATAAATGACTCCTGCAATGGTTTTTCCAGAAAAACATCATGGTTCTTGATTTCAATCCTGGGAACATCTCCTAGTTTCAGTTGCATATGGTGATCTTTGTTATAACTCTGCATAAAAAAGTATGCAGTGAATGGGTAAAGATAAATGGAAAGTAGTCCTTGACTGTCAACCAAATAGGAGGTTGGGGTGTAAGAGCAACAAATGAAAGAAATCCCAAGAGGAATGGTGAAAAAGTCTCACTGAAATGAAGAAGGGCTTGCAGTTTAAGCAGTCTTCCTTGATAGCATGTAGCCAGCTATCATGAAGAGGTGCTGCTGCTGCAAGTTCAACCCACTTACAACTTGAAATCAAATTTGCTGTCCAGTGGAATTGAACCATAGTCTATCATGTGAAACTGCTACATACTTGAATAGTTCCTGCAAATTATGGTTTTTCTGAGAGTCTCCTAGGACTCTATAAAAATATATATCAATTTTAACGTTAAAATTACCCTATCTTTATTGTTAAGCCAACAAACCACCGTTTCAGGTAAAGTTTTTGAGTTTATTTTTCTCGAGTGCTAAATAAACAAATCGCTATTTACAAAGATACCAGCTCTGTCGACGTGTTTTTAGCTGAAATCGGCCTGTTGCTTATATTGTTCTTTAATTTACAATCTATACCACTGGCATAACTCTAGAGTAAATTACATGTAACTATAAATGTTGTTGTGAATACGTGAGCGTGAGCTAAATAGAATCTTCGCACACATAACATATTCGAAGAATGTAGCTGTCGCAAGAAAATACTCGCTTGTGCATGAACCTCGTGTATACATTCGATGTTTTGCTCTGTTGCTTTTTAGATTTCTACCAATGTCACTGTAATTAAGGGCCTGTTTACATGGAGGTGGGGACCCCAGGTAGGTGAGGTAACCCGCCCAGCCGTGGTCGAAAAATAAAACGTGTTTACAACCCCTGGGTGCTGGGGGTGAGGTTTATTGAGGTTGTTGTTACGCTTGCAATTAGGAACGTTGAGCCTAGGCGTCCTAAGCTCACGTCTCGAGAAAGATGAAATATTAACTCTTGGACTCGTATGTGATTTATTCACGAAAGCGTCACGCGTTGTGTTACGCGGTGTTAGGTTACGCGAGGAACCATTGACTTAATACGTTATAAGGAATAGTTTGAAATATGGTCGATTTACAACGCTAAATATTCCGAAATGTGAACGTTTTACACTCCTCGTGTGTCCGTTGCGGTTTCTCGTAATTTCTGCCATGAGACGGCTAAGAAGTGTACAAAGTTTTAAAACACACGTTTCGCTTTTGAGCTTTTTGCCACGAACGCGACCCCGGTTGGGCGGGTTACCCCACCTAAACACGTTTACGTGGCAATTAACTGTCACCCCGGCTGACAGGGTTACCTTTCCTGACAGACCAGGCAACCTGCCTTGGTGGGTCACCCCACCTATCATATAAACGTGATCAAAAGAAAATAAGAAACTATATGGACAGGCGGTTTACCCCACCTACCAGGGGTTCCCCACCTCCATGTACACACGCCCTAAAATAGCATGTTTGTGTACTCTACCTTTTTTTCGGCTGGTGCATCAAATTTTATTGGTCACGCAATAAGCATGCTATAGCGTGCATTTTCACGGAGTTCGGCTATTTTCTTTGCTGTATTCCTATTGCAAATCACACGCTGTTGGGACAAAACTCGAAGTGTTTGGTCTCTACTTCTGTTTTGATTCATTTAAATCTATCAATTTTAACTTAAAAATTACCCTACCTTTATTGTTAAGAGAACAAACCACCGTTTACGGTAAAGTTTTTTTAGTTTATTCTTCTTGTGTGCTAAATAAACAAATCGCTGTTTACAAAGATACTAGCTCTGTCGACGTGTTTTTAGCTGAAATTGGCCTGTCGCTTATATTGTTCTTTAATTTACAATCTATACCACTGGCGTAACTCTAGAGTAAATTGCATGTAACTATAAATACTACTACCAAAAAAAACCATGTGAGGTATTTCTGATTTCCACAACTGATTTACCACAGTGGCCTCGGAGGTAACACATATCATTAAAATTTTGATTAGCACACTTCACAGAAAAACCACAGAGCAAGCAACAGGAATATAAAAAATTCCCTAAACTTTCTTGAAAATATACCACTCTTGTTTAAAATTGAGTAGAAGTTTTATCAGAGTGGTAGGATTTAATACCTGATGTACTGGCTCAAGGAGACATCCTCCCTTTTGAAAGGTAATGCTCTGGTCAGTTTCAGTTTTGCGGATAGAGCAATTTTCCTATTTTATCCATTGAAACATGGTTTGTGGTGGTTATGCTTCATTAATACTCTTTTTTTTGCAAAGTTTCTGCACATGGTATATTTAATTTTCTCACGTAAGATATACAGTGTATGCAAGTGTTGATGATGCTTTGCCTCTATCATCACTTTAAGAAGAAAACTGAAATTTGACACCAGAAAATCAAATCTCTCCAACCAAAGAAATGAGAAAAGCAACTTGGAAAAAAAGGAAAATATCATGGGATTAAGTTAGTGAAAACTCAAAAAAAAAAAACAAAACTGCTTGAAGTGTGAGTAAGTTGCAATTTGTCTTAATTTTGAAACTGATCGGGTTATGGGGTGGGTTTCCTTTACTAATCCTACAGAGAGGTAAAGTAAAAGCTAAACACTTCCGACTACTTTTGATACTCAAATGAAAAGTACTCTATTGACTGTATGAGTGGAGAAACTGAAGAAAGTTGTGATTGCTCAGTTTTGATCTACTACATTATGTCTCTGTGTTCAGTTTTTTGTATGGTGTTTGTATGATCACTCATGATGATTGTCCAACAGCATTTATCTTCTATTACAAATGCAAGTTTTCCAGTCTATAGTGATCAACAACTTTTCCATTAAATTCACCTTGAATGCTAACAATTAATTTCTACATTTACATTCATTTTATCTATTTCTTTTCTATAATTTTTTTCTAAAATTAGGTCATTCTTAAAGTTAGCCTCCTTAAAAAAAAAACAGCAACATGTTATGTGTTAAAAAATCTGAAGGATCCGCAACTTACCTAGCACTTGCACCTGAATTGCACATACCCAAACATCAGAATTGGAAGCAATTAACTCACAGGTAAATGTTCCGTTAGCCTTATCGTCAGCAGCAGTCACGGGAGAGATAAACAGAGAAGCACTTTGTGGAGTGAAGTTTCCACTGAACCGTTCCTGAAATTTATCGCTAACAACACCAGTTTGTCCATTTTGATAGTTGACTATACCAGCACCATTGAATTTTAAGAACAAGTCTCTGTAAGAATCTAACATCTTGGGAAATGAAAATTTTCAACCCTCCTTCAAATTTTGCATGCAGTTAGGCACTCAGGGGGATGAACAAAAATGCCCTTTTTAAAGGTTGCAGCACCCTTGTTGCCATGGCAACAACGGCTGGCATGTTCGAGGCCTGGGGCCTCATTTTCATACAAAAACGTCGCAAAAAAGAGAGTGAAATGTTTATTTCTCTATCTCAAGCTAAATACAACATTACAAATTGGCACTTCTATCATAGATAGTGACATTATTCGTCTTTATTTTGGTACATTTAATTTTCTTTAGGAATGAAAGTGAACACACCAATACATTATTTATCTCGGTAAAGTTTAGGTCATTTTGTTGTCGGGTAAAACAGAGAAAATATTTATCTGAATTTCTCCGAGAGTACACCGATTCTGGAACTGAAACTGCCCACCTAGCTGGTTATAATATTCTAGTTTTTAAATATGTAAAAAACTCTGCGGGCCTGCCTCTACTTTTATAGGGGTAGTTCGGGAAAAAAGCTCAAAAATCAGATATTGGATAATTTGGCGATGTTTACATCTAATGTTCTCAACAACAAATGTTTCAGATAAATGACACGTGCGAGGCTTTGAAAGAATGTTATCTTATGAGCAATATCCCAAAGAGAAATCTCGCCTCTGGCTGTCAATGGACAACTCGACGTAACTACAAGCATATACCTCAAATCGTGTGCATACCATCCAAATTCCGAGTGCTGCACCTTCTTTCATGGGAATTTGAGCTATCCGAAACCCTTTGAAGATACACTGTTATACTTGTATGTCATTTGAAACATGTTGAAGTCGACTGATCTACACGAAACTATCCTCACACCGGTCATTTGTCATAAACATGTACCTTATCACTACAGCGTGACGCTGTATTTTTCCGTGAAGTTTCCATCGGTCGCTCCATAGAAGACGAGAAATGGATATTTTTCATATAAGTCAGCAGATTTCCGCTTTCTGAAGTAACTGCCCCTATAAAAAGTAGTGTCAGGCCCGCAGAGATTTTTCCGTATTTAAAAACTAGAATATTAGGAAAGTATTGAAACTGCCGTAAAATTAATGTAGCTCCATTTCAGTGTAGCGGGAGGTCTTTCATAAAAATTTAAATTGATAGCGGGGAGCACTTCGTTTGGATCTGATGTTGTCCTAGGCAGAGGAGGTTCAAACCATATGACACTTCCACCATCTGAAGCAGAATATTTTAGAACGCAGTTACATTACATCAGTTCATGCTTTCGATTTCATCAAAACGGTAAAAGATTTCCTTCGATTTTAAATTTTAAAAAAAAACATACAATCTTTAAGGTACAACTAACAGCTGCTGTCAATATAAAAGTCATTGGAAAAAGTACATCAGGATGATAAACCTAGTTCAGACTCGAAAGACGAAAGTAAACACAAAACAAAACAAAATCCCAGTAACCTGAGAGCCGAGGTAAAAGTAAAATCCATGCTAAGACAAATTTCAAATGACAAATCATTCTAGAAATGTCTTTCATTTCCAAAGATGAGTGTACTAAGCTCAGCGAAAAAAACATCTCTGAAAGTAAACGATGACGAGGGAACAAATTCATTTCGAAAGTGTCGGGAACTGACACGAGAAGCAATTGGCTCTGAACAACAATAGCGTTTTATAAAATAAGCTCAGTTATGCACGCATTCTGATTGGTTCTCACTTATGATCTATTGAAGGGCAGACGTATAGATAACGTCATTATTAAAACTTTTTTCCGTATATTTTAATTCTTTATTATATAAAACAAGTTGCCGTGTGTCTGTTAAGTAATAGATCACAGAGGACGTCAAGATGTGGTAAGAACATCAGTGACACACTCGGCTGCGCCTCATGTACCACTTTTTTGTTCTTACCATGTTTTGACGTCATCTGTGATCTGTTACTCAACAGACGCACGGCAACTTGGAATCTATTTGTTAGTTAGATAGAGGTTCTGATTGGTTTAGGGGTGCTTGGGCAAGATCTGGTAAGAATAAATAAAAACTTGAAACACGAGTTGAAGAGTTGTTTTACAAACGACCAGGAGTCTATTGAAGCCTTTCAATTTAAATAAACTATGTGACTTTATAAGATAGAGGAAATATGCTTGGAATTTTTCTTTTGGAAAAGAAAATCGAAAGAGGCGAGAGGCGGAAAGACTTCCGTGTTCGAGGACTTCCTGGATCGATGTTGTCCCAAGTTTACTTCTGCTTTCCTTATTGAGCCAATTCTGAAGCCGTTTTAGCAATGAATGTTCACAGACTTTTTAGTTATTTCCTCATTAATCACCGTCTGGAGCGCGAATAACCGAGCTTTAATGAGGTTGCGGGTCTGTTGAAATTGTTGCTCAATTACTTGTTTAAAAGATGTATTGATTTCGCCAAGCCACCCGATTCGCTCGTACTTTATTTACCTGTGTATAATACGCACTTTATTTCTATAAAAATAACCGTCAAAACTGCGGTGTGTATTATACTCAGATTTTATTGTTTATCAGGTGCGTCCTAATTTGCATACGTTAAAAACACAACAAAGAAAGTCAGTGGCGGATCTAGGGAAGTGGCTCGAGGGGTCCGGGTCCCCCCTTATTTTAGGCAGGAGCCCAGGTAAGAAAAAAAAAAAACGAAGAAAGAATCGCAGTAGGAAGAAAAGCCGGCAGGGCAAGTGACAAAATTCATGAATAAATTTAGTGGAGTAATTAAGAAACACGTGACGAGATAAACATCACAATCCCACCGTATTATACTGTAATCGCAAGTGATCAGAAATTCGCTATGGCAACGAAACTTACTATGGCTAAACGTCAACGCTACACCGTGTCTGGAAAACTCAGAATTATCCAGTGTGCAAAGCAAAATGGAAACCGTGCTGCTGAACGAGGTTTCGAAGTCTCGGAATGTAGCGTCAGGTTGTGGCGAAAAACTAAAGAGAACTTGGAAAAGATACACATATCCATGATCCATGTTGTGAGGTGTAGTCTATACACACTCATCAAACTGATATGGCACGAATCCTCCAACCCAAGAGTATATAATATCCTACGTGCCCTAAATGACTAAAAATCACATGCACACACCCCTTAAGTCAGCCAACTCTTCCAAAATTGCGAAAAATAAACTTTACTTCGTTCTGAGTGTAGAGCAAATTACATGTGTGCTTGCAAGAAAAACATTATGCTCAACGCTCTTGCTTTTTCCTCTGTGTAAAAATGGGGTAGGTTTTACTGACATTGTACACTTTGAAGTTGAGAAAAGAACTTCATCAATTTAAGAAATTGTGTAGAGGTGATATATACAGTTACAAGAAAATAAAGAAGGATGTCTCTGAAATAAAACCACAAGATAACATACTGACAAACGAAAACGCCTAACGGCCAGAGTACACATGAAATCGGATTTCACTACATAATTGAAAAGGTGACTGGAGGAGATTGTGCTCCATAAATCTTCACCTTCCAAACTTCCGGGTAGTGAGGTGATCTACCTCCTGCGTGAATCATATTATTATGATTTTCGCACAGGAATTGCTCTGGACTGCAGTTGAGGCATCCGCCGCAAGCCTCTTCTTCACAAAAAGGAATAACGCACATCTGACCTTAAGGCAAAGCCAATTTAGCGTGTTGCAAGCTTTCATTATGCTAATCTTAAGGGGTTGCTTGTTTCTTGCCTAAGCACCCTAAACCAATCAGAACCTCTGTCTGAAATACTAATATTTTTCGTAGCCAATCGCTTCTCGTGTCAGTTCCCGACACTATCGAGAGGAAGTAATGTCCGCCCTTCATCGCTTACTTGCAGCGATGATGTTTTCGCCGAGCTCAGTACACTCATCTTTGGGCCTGAAAGACATTTCTAGAATGATTTGTAATTTGAAATTTATCATAACATGGATTTTACTTTCACCTCGACTCTCAGGTGATGTATTTTACTGAGATTTTGTCGCGTCTGAACTTAAGGTTCATCAGCAGAATGTACTTTAGTTAGATGACTTTGATATTGACAGCAGCAGACTGTAATACCTCTAAGATTGTAAATTTTTTTGAAAATTTAAAATCGCTGGAAATCTTTTATCGTTTGATGAAATCGAAAGCATAAATTGATGTGATGTAACTGCGTTCTAAAATATTCTGCTTCAGGTGGCGGAAGTGTCACATGGTTTGAACCCCCTCCAGTTAGGACAACATCAGATCCAAACGAAGTGCTCCCCGCTATTAGTTTAAATTTTTATGAAAGATCTCCTGCTACACTAAAATGGAGCTACAATTTTACGGCAGTTTCAATACTTCTGGTTATCTTAAAATTCAATGGTGCTGGTATAGTCCACTATCAAAATGGACAAGCTGGTGTTGTTAGCGATCAATTTCAAGAACGGTTCGGTGTAAGCTTCACCCCACTAAGTGCTTCTCTGTTTATCTCTCACGTGACTGCTGCCGACGATAAGGCTTATGGAACATTTACCTGTGAGTTAATTGCTTCCAATTCTGATGTTTGGGTACGCGCAATTCAGGTGCAAGTGCTAGGTAAGTCTGAAAGTGTCGCTGACATTTTAGAGATTCACACTTCAGTATGATTGTAATGTACTATTGACTAGCTTTGTCCTTTGGACCCAGTGAAAGTGTAAACAGACCTTTAAGACAAGAACATATATGTAATTCTTAGCGCAAAAAACTTCAACTTCCCTTTCATCAAATTTATATATTAATTGGAATTGATGGTAGTGAATAACCATCAATGTACCACAAGTACTATGTACTGTACGTTGGTGTGCATGACACGTTTAATCCATGGTAGTTTTAATGTTATAATGCACTGTTTTATGTAGTATTGAACCACGACACGACACGACACGACACGTTTAATCCATGGCAGTTTTAATGTTATAATGCACTGTTTTATGTAGTATTGAACCACGTTTGTCCTACACCATGTGAGGTTTGCGAAAGAGCAAAATATCCTTTGTGGAACAAACAACAAAAGCGCATCAAAGAAAAAGCTCAAAATTAGGCTTTGTTATATGATAAATGAAAAAAAAGATAATCCGCCAGAGGAACCCAAAACATCCTCATGCTTTCACGAGAACAGTGTAACCAAACAATAAAGCAAATAATGCTTGTAATTATACTTAGATCACCCCTTTGGCAGGAAATAGTTACGAGACTGATAACAACAGTGTTAAGGGTGATTATAAACAATTATTGGCGAGACCTTGATTATTCTGGATATCACAAAAACGAATCTAATAATTCTTTTCTTATACTTTGAACAAAATAAATCAAAGGGCTCTTGGAGCCAGCTCATTCATGTTATGGCTCAAGTTGAATATAGGTACAGTTGAATTCAGACGAATTGTGAACTTTCAAGACTTATGAAGAAAATTCTCTCCTATTTTTGGGCAGTTGTGTGATAAAAAAACTTGTACATTTGTCATGATGAGAACTGGTAAAAAGGTTGTTAGGATGGGCAGAGGTCATTAGGCAGACAGTGTCCTTTTTGTTGGTGTATGTGTTTGTGTGGTGAAGGGTGGGCTGGGTGGGCATAATCAGGCATCAAATATTGCTCTAGCTGCAAAATATTATTAACCCTCATCTTTCACTATCATTTACACTATTGTGAAATATTCCTTTCCTGTTTCTTGATATCTTTTTTTTCAACAAAGCAGCCATTGTATTTGGTTTTTAACGAAGCAGCCACAATTGTTCTTAATAGAATCTCAAGCCTTCATATGGTCTGCTTTCCACATTAAATAATACTTGCATAGTCACCATGCAAACATATGAGAGATAAAACCACCAGAAAAGTAAACAAATGGCCATGCAGTCATGAAAGCAACTCTTCACTTTTCCCTATAAAAATTCACTGGTTCCTAATGTACAAAGCCAATAACAATATTAGGCACATGGAGAAATCGGTGTTTGTACACTCCTGAATGTTGAAAATATATCAAAAATGAAGGAACAGTTTTGGTCTCGGTCGGTATTTTTGTCAACAAAATGTACACATATCAGTTAAAATGATGAAACGTACAGACTACAATTATTTGCACTATTCCACAATAGTTCAAATAATCATGAAAGATGTTTGTGGAAAAGTGATTGCGTGACACTCGGTAAGTTGTAAGATGAAATGCTATGATGTATCAGACAAAAAAACAGTATAAATTCTCAGTCTGTATTTTGTACCTAGTCTGCTGTCTGCATTTTGTACCTAGTCTGCATTTTGTACCTAGTCTGCATTTTGTACCTAGTCTGCATTTTGTACCTAGTCTGCATTTTGTACCTAGTCTGCATTTTGTACCTAGTCTGCATTTTGTAAACAGTCTGCAGTCTGCATTTTGTACTGACCAGATTGATATTTCTGTTTTTGTTTGAGTGAGCCTCAAGTCAGGACTAACTGAAGACGAATGCAAATGCACAGCTTACCAATAAGGTTACCTCTGATGCTGTTTTGCATGGTCACAGCAAGTGTTGAAATGAACCCGCTACGGGTCCCCTAGATGTGAACATTTCGGCTTCTCGATTCAAGTTGTAATTTTTGAAGTTCAGAAATGTGATTTGTGGTTATTATTTTTATTAAACCATATAAACATTTTATTTCTTTCCACTTGAGTTTCTGAGCTTCATCAAAATTAATTTTGACTTTCACCAAGTGGGGAGGGGTAGCATGCGAGACTTAACTTCTGTTCACGATTCACAATGCAACTTGCGTCCACAGTTGATAACTTCTGTCAACATCTGTTCCACCGTGATACCTCATTCATTGCTTTCAGCATCAATGAGCTAAAATTATGGTCAAGACAGTAAGTGGAATCGATAATTTATATCTAAAATGTATAAAAATTTACAAATCAGGAAGCAACACAAAGTAAACAAGTGCACAATCTTGACATGATTTCCCTGAAATGTCATGCGCTGCAGTTGTACATGTGACCTTGAGTGTCCTTGACATGATTATTGTATAATCTGCAGTTAGATAATGACCCAGGCATTGACTTCAAAAATTCGCTGTTTGCTTTTGTCCAATCAGCAAAGTGATAGTGAGTGGAATGTATAATAATACCAGTGATTACAGTTGGTTGTGATGTTGGTGTGATCACATAGCAATAGTAAACTTGGTGGATCCTACAGATTTTCTAACACTTAGCATGTTGCTGTTTTTCTCATTTGGTTATCAAAAGTAAAGGAAAAGCCACCCCATTAAATACCCAATCAGATTCAAATCTAAGACAAATTGCATCTTGGTCACTGATGTGTTTACTCACACTTCAAGCAGTTAAACTTGGTTCTTATTTTGAGGTTTTACAAGCTCCATCCCTTTGATATTTTCCTTTCTTTCCAAGTTACTTTTCTTATTTCTTTGGTTAGAAGGATTTAATTTTTGAGTTCCAAATTTAATTTGTATAGCAGTACAATACTGTAGTTTTCTCATATCTTTGAATTACAAATACCTCACATGGTTTTCTTGGTTGCATGGTCTTGCAGGAGTATTTGGGTCTAATCTCAAGGCTGTTAAGTTTACAATATACCCTGGTAATATATTTAGGAAAGACACTGTGACTTGCCTGAAAACTACATTGTACAATGAATAGCAATATTTAGTTGTGGCACCCTCCACTATTTAAAAGTTTTCCTATAACCCTTCCCCACTTGAAGGTTCCTGGTGTTACAAAATAAGCAACAAACATTGTTTGAATAGGCAGGACTTGCTAGTAACTTATGAGTGATGAATCACAAGATTTCTGTATATTATGTTAAGTGGAGGGTTGTCAATCACCTACTTTTGCCACTCATTGAAGGTATGGTTTTTTTTCTCTTAATTTTTGCACACATATAGTATCATGCTTTTAATTAAACCTACAGTACAGTAATGCTAGTTGATACACAACAATTCTCTAGGGAGTCTGTACTAGAACTATCTAGCAGTTTCACATGAGAGACTATAGACTATGGTTTAATTCCACTGGACAGCAAATTTGATTTCAAGTTGTTAGTGGGTTGAACTTACAGCAGCAGCACCTCTTCGATAGCTGAATGCATGCTATCAGGAGGGAAGATTGCTTAAACCATGAGCCCTTATCCATTTCTGCAAGTTTTTTTTGCCATTCCTCTTGGGATTTCTTTAATTTCTTGCCCTTACACCAAACCTCCTCACAGTTCACAGCCAAGGACTATTTTCCATTTTATCTTTACCCATTCACAGCCTACTTTTATATGCAGAGATGAAGCAAAGATCATTATATGCAACTGAAACTGGGAGATGTTTCCAGGATTGAAATAAAAAACCATGATGTTTTGCTGCCAAAAAAATTGCAGGAGTCATTAATGGTGACACGTTATAATTGGCTATTCACTCTTGTCAGTGGGCTTCAATCCCTTAACAAATTATATTTTAAAAGAATGTGTTTGTAAATAGCTGCCGTGGGTCTCAATATTTGTTGGAAGCTGCAGTTAAAAATAATAATGCAAAGTTTAAGCTGTGAAAAGAATTCAGGAAAGTTTAGTGGCCTTTTAAAAGTCCACCAAATTTCTTAAGGCAGACATTTGTGCACATTAAAGCACTCATAATGGATCATAATCCAGAGACTGTTCTTATATAATTTGCTCAGTCACAACATGTGCAAATTTCATTTACATATATATGCAAGGTTTGTGAAGAGCATTTAAAAATCATGTTAACAGTATTATCACTTTTGCTTGTTGCTTATATGTGTACATGCCAATCAATTATCCTTGAAGCTTACCTATGATTGTTGGATCACTCTTAGTTCCAATAAATATCACTGGGATTAGAGGTGAACCAACTGTTCTTGAAGGTGATAACTTGCAGTTAATCTGTGAAGCATCAAGTCGAATAGAACCAAACATCACTTGGACCAAAGAGAAGCCTGGGAACCAAGGAAATACTGTTGTAGTGCAAGAAGGAAAGGTGCTGAATATAATAAAAATCAACAGGACTGATGCTGGAAATTATACCTGTACAGTATACAATGCCTTTGGTAAACCAGAGAGCCGAACAGTTTATGTGAATGTTACTTGTGAGTACCTATGCATTGAAAAAACGTTGAGTATAATGTTGAACAGAGATGCACTTTCCTCATATTCTATGCTGTAATATGTGATGTCAATTACTTGCATTAATGTTTGGCTAAGTACATCCATGTTGGGCTCCAAGCTCAATTTTTCAAAAAATTGCCCTTTGGTGACCTTCAATTGTAAAATAGTCACCATAAAACAATAACAACAACAAAAAATCACATCAATCAGGTAGCAATATATTTTGTGCTGCACTACACTTAAGTTATTTAGTGATTCAAATGACACAGTCACAACACTTTCATTTGCCAACTTGGTATGTTCATTCCCGTGCTGATTAAAAGATTGTAATGATGGTCAAGAGAGTGAGAATGAAGAATTACTCTGATGTCTGGGAGCAGAAACAATTTACTACAAAGTTGCTGAGACACAGTAATAATTAATCATGTGTAATAAATTTTAGTCTATTGCTCAGCTAAGTTATCTCTTGCTTATACTGATGAGCTGGAATTAAGCAGTATTAGGTCCAGTTTGATATAGGGAATAACATCTAATTAAAGGCTAGATGGTTAGGTTAGGTGGTACTGGAGCCTACTTTGGCCTTTTTGGAACTGGCCCTTTGTCAAGGATTTTACTTTTCACAACTTTTAATCTCCTGTGGCATAACATAATAGAATACATAATTTATAATTGCTTCCTTTTGGTTGCAAAGCATCCCCAAGTATTAGATATACCATCGAAAACTTTTGGAATCAAAATGCTGATGAAAACATATTTTTCATTGCTTGGAAAATGTAAGTAGTCTTAGCTATTGTATAGAGTTCTTTCCCAAGTGGTAGTTGATGTAAGAAACATCGACTAAAGGATAATTCATTAATAATTCGTCCAAGGATCAATAAATTTGTCACATTTTTGTCTTCCTTTTTTTAATCTGGTGGTTACCAATTTACAACTTTTTTTGAAAGTTTAGTCACCAAATATATTTTTCACTTGCCATGGAGACAAAAGTGGTCGCAGCTTGAAGCACTACCATGTTCCGGAAGGTGTTGCCAACCCCTGTAGATGTAAACTCCTCTTAAAATTAAGATTAGATGTTGTGTTAGGAGACTCTAATGCTCCACTATCTGTGTCAGCAAATATGTTCAGTTGATGCTGATTTGAAAATCTCTAACAATCCACTTTGACATTTGTGACAAGATCTCACCTCAAAGATTTGAAGTACAGTATCACCTCTATGGTTTTCTGACTGTCAACCTAAAAAATTTCTCTATTTAATTATTGTATATGATAAAAATTTGATTACCATTAATTTATTAAACATGTATCTATGAATAACTAGAGTATCACCCAGATAACATCCAGACATTAGTAATTTCATTAAAACCACAGTACACAAATTAGGAGAACGTTTTGCAAACCCATGTAAAAATCCAACGACAAAACATCAGATGTACTAGATAAAGAGCACCCTCTTGTATGTAAGTCTACTGGTGTGTCTGGATCCCTTAGCTATTGAAGACAAGTCACTCAGATGTATCTTTGTGTAGATGCTGTTTTCTAATCTGATTTTTTTATTTTCCAATTTGATGTACAGATCCAGCCACAATTGTTAAATTTCAAACTGAGTATACTGTTGGTGTACAACAAAGTGTAACTCTTAACTGTGAAGCAGAAGGAAACCCTCCACCTACTTACACTTGGATTCCATGTAATGACCCAGAACAACTTTGTAACAAAGAAACTCTTGATATTTCACAAGTGCCCAACGATGCCAGCTATACCTGCAGAGTTGTCAATGTACATGGACCTGATACAAAAACTGCAATCATTTGTAAGTTACATTGAAGTCCTTCATATACAACTGTATTAAGCTTCATACTTGTACCAACATGAAATTTTGATGGAGTTCTAAGAGTTGAACCAGGGACTTATCAAAAGGAATACCTGTACCAATAAACATAATTTTGAAAAATCTGGTAGCATTTAATTGTGCAAGATTTTCCAGCATTTTGTTAGTTGTAAATTATTGGCATGCTTTGTTCTTATGATGTAATGAGATTGTACATGTGTATAGAGGAAGATAGATTTTAGAGCCATTATCCCACTTCACAGACATTGCAGGAAATGTGATTAACATAACCATTATCATTACAAGTGAAAACTGCACAGACAAAAAATACAACAAATCCTTGTTACTGAGGAAATTGGAAGAAGAGGTAACTATATTTAATAAAATATTGCCTATACTCAGTTTATTATTTAATATCTATCTATTCATTAAATAGCTGTGAATAGATGAGAGTCATATATGTGAAATGCAGATAAAGATGTGAACATGAAAGCAATCTTCACGGTAATGAACACTACTCGAGCTGAGTAGTGAAATAAGGCCTGAAATAAATTCAGGCTTGTACAGAATTTGAACCCATGACCTCTGCGATATAGTGGTGTGGATTATTCATCACTTCACAGGTTTATTTATTTTACATGTAATGATCAGCTTCCAGTTGGCTTGTTAGCTCAGTCAATAAATCACTGCATCAGTTTCACCAAGGTTATGGGTTCAAATCGTGTAAAGACCTGAATTGTTTTCATGTCTTATTTTCACTACTGCTTAAGTAGTGTTCATTACTGCGAAGATCACTTTCATATGCATCTATTTGTGTTAGTTCAGGGTCAGAGACTGATGTGCAGACTGTATATTGATTGAAAGGAAATTCAGCTTCTGGAGAATGTGTGAAGAATATTTTGTTTAATTTTACAGTGCTTTTTATATTTCAAGATTACATTCAGTCTCTTAACCCTTTAACTCCCATGAGTGACCATGACAGAATTTTCCCTACAATATTAGTACAATATCAACCAGATAAGTGATGAGAATAAAGACATATATCAATTTGGGGATAAGTAGTTGATCCAATACTAAATTCCCTGAACTAGCATTATAAGAACTGTATTGTTGACATTAAAAAGAATTGAAATTTGATCTGGGAGTTAAAGGGTTAAAGTTTTGTCAGACCTTGTGCTTAAAAGGCCTTTTACAATCTTCTTATGATTCAGTGTTTGCTTATGCTTTGTATTTAGGGCAATAATTGGTCAGGTGCTTTTTTGTGACATATACGAAGCATATGACAACAAGAGAAGCAACTTTTTAATTGAAGTAGCACTTTTTAAGAAACAGACTCATTAATACTCATAGAACTATTCT
>NC_142675.1:11882500-11965000 GCF_964200805.1 Pocillopora damicornis
GGTAAATACATCCGCCGTTCGTCAGTTTACAGTTTCCTTACAGTATTTTGAATTCTGTCCGAAAGAATGCGAAGAAAATTTTATTAAAGTGTTACGCTTGGATCTCTTCGTATTCTGTGAACAGAGTAGGCGAAAAGGACAACGTTCAATTTTTTTCACTTTCTAGAAGCGTTTGAGGATTATGAAGGTAGAATATTTTCCAACGAAAAATCGGTATAGTTCAAAGAGAAATATGGAGTTATTTGAGGACCGTGTCCAGCCGTGTCATTGAAAAGTTTTTTAGTGTCAAGCCTTTGGATGGCTTCGTACTCGGTATACAGGGTTAGCGAAAAACATCAAGTTCGAAATTGTAGGCTGCCTGGAAGCGCTTGAGGATTGTAAATAAAGGTAGAACATTTTCGTATAAATGTATTTTGGATTTCGTTAGACTAAGATTTCGACTCTCGAGAGTCTCGCCTCGTAGAACTGCGTTTACACTGACCAGTCGATGTAAATGTTTCGGAAGGAAGTATTCAAGGATGCGCGGGACCTATGCTTTATCAATGGCGTAGTCTTCGTTGCAAAGAGAGGTTCATCAGCAATCCGTTTCATTGAATTGAAATGCAAAGTACTTTTAAAACCTGAACACCCGAAATCGCCAGCTGATTTACTTTCGCAGCTTAGTCGTTTCAGCTTGTCACTGAGGGTACAGGTCCAGTTCTACGGAAGCGGTTGACGACACATCAGAGATCTTTAGCTGCACAAGTCGAGAAAAAAGAAATTGTTCGGATTAACCCACCTTTAAGTAAACCAGCTTCCATCTGTGCGGCAAGTAAGGATATCCTCTTGTGTGCAGATGATGAGCAGAGAAGTATAATGCAGCTGGAATTAGAGTACAAGGGAGTGGCTATCATCGGAATTGTTGGAAAATGGCCAAAAAACCTCTTTGGTACAATAAACATAGGCCCAACATAGATATTTCTCCTTTTAGGGCGTAGTTTGTTTGTTTATGGGAAAACAAATAATGTTACAACGAATTTTTTAATGTTAGTGTTAAAATGGCTAAAAATGAACCGTTCAATGTTATATAGCCAAAAAAATTAATGTTTAGTTCTATCGAAGTACTCCCATTCAGATCCTCTTTACTGCCTCGGAATCTACAGAATCAATGGATTCATCCAATTCCACGCCGAATTAAAACGTAGAGAACTGTTTTAAACAAAATATTTTTGACAAGTTCTTCAACTTCATCGGAGAAAACGCAGAAGGTATTTTGAGACAACGTGACAGGGTAAAAATAACTAACCAATCAGAGGCGCTATATAAACAAAAACGGTGGTTCAAAACAAAAACAAACGACCGCGTTGCATCAAGGTTGGAAATGGGCCTTTAATCTTGTGTGTGGGTTAATTTAGTATCAATCCGTGGAGTGCCTTGGTCAGAAAATATAATGCTTTTGTTATGGAAAATTGCAGCAAGTCATCCTCTAGTGGTTAGAATGCTGACTAAAAGCAGAATACTTTAATTCACACATTGCACGCAGAAAAACGATAGAATTACTGTAGCAAGAAAATCACACCAACTATTTCTCTACTAGGAAAGCTATTTTAAAACCTCTGTTAATTAATATGAGCAATTTGTAAAGGCCAACTTTACTTGTTATCAGACATATAAACGTTATCGCTCATGCAGAATCTCTGTCGAAAATCCTTAATTTTGAGCCAGAAGACGAGTGCAACAGTATCCCAGTAGTTGCATTTGAGAGGATCTCGTCTCGCAAAAAAGCGAAAACCCAATTTGAAACTAAGACATTTCTTGTTTAGCTAACAGGATGATATATTTATCTGAGAATTGAAATAATTTCCACTGTCGTGAAGCGTTTCCATACCCAAAATTGACTTCTTTTTTGTTTCGTATGTTTGATTATTTATCAAACGAGTTGAATTTTGCTACCGGTAAAGTAGACGAGAAGAATGTAGCAGGAATGTTCCGGCACGGAATAGTCAAGCTAGTTCTGCGTGCGTAAAGTGATGTATCTGATCAGCTATTTTCAGGAAGATGAGTGCGTAGATTGTCAAATTAACACACGTTTTGTAGGAAATTGGTGCCCACGAAACGAGTAAAGAGAGTAGCTCTGATGATGAACCGTAAACTGGTTGACACATGAGGCATCCATGTTTTAAAGGTTAGCTTTCCGTCAGTTAACGTTGGAGATAGGTCACTTCAAAGCTCAATAGACCAAAATAAGTTATAATCTTGTGTTTTTTAGTAGCAACATGTATCGTTCCATTGTGAAAGGAGGTCATATGCTCGGTCATGTGACATAATTTGCAGATGTTGAGCATGGTTGGCCTTCTACCATTAAGAGCTAAAGATATAATCGGAAGTTTCTTTTCATAAAAAACAAAAGAAATGGTCGGAAACAGTGGTTACCTAAGTGAGCCTTTTTTTTCATGTCAAATTATACATGAAATTGGGTGGAAATGATATTTATCTCATTGCTTTAAGCTAAATAAGCAAATATTTGGCTGAAACTGCGGATTGTACGACCCTTTCATAGATAATAATAGAATACGGAGGGATATTTCATACATTTAAGTCGCAGAGGACCTATAGATATTCTTATACCAGCTCTAAAAGGCTATTTTGACTCCTTTGAGGTCGTGTGGTGTCCTGAGCATGATTGGGATTTGTGTTTTTAAGATGTAACTATAATTAAAGATTTTCGCAATAAAAATTGACTAGTTTCAGAATTATTAGTGGTTAAATGTTTTAAAAGTAGTTAAAAGATTGGGCGACACCCTGTTTCCATGTATTGAAGTGTGACGTACAAAAATCACGAAGAATTATTCTATCAAAATTCCATAATGCCATAATGCTACGGTCTCGTAGGCTTGGGCGAAATGCCATTTCTGAACATTTCCGTCATTTTTGTTTGTTTGTTTTTTCTAAATTACCTGATGAGAACAGAAAGCTTTCCAAATTATGTATAGACTCATGAATGAATCAAATGGGCTGTGAACCACTAAAAGTAACTAATGAATGACGAAGGGGTGAGATGTGGACCCCACTAGACTGGGTTTGTATTAAACTTCTAGTTGTAACTGGTCATGTTTTATATATGTGTAATTTGGTGTAACTTTCTTAATGACGAGTGAATTCAGAATCTAAAGATCAGTATACTATCCATGCCTGCTTTTTACCAACTCCAGAGGTCGAATGGCTGCGTGTATGCAAACACTGAAATAATTAACTATCTTACATAGCGAGGCAGCATAGAGCTTGCAGGTTACACAATGCCCCAAAGCAGGAGGTCATGGAAATCAACTACCAAAGCGCAACATTTGTTTCTCCTTTCTCTGTGTTTAAATGAAAAAGTGAAGGCTGTAATTACTCTACAGTACAATACGTCACTTGTTCGGCAATCAAGCATTCAGTGTAAGGTGGCAAGGCTTACAAATAATGAATATAAAATGGATTCTCGCCCTCAAATAATATATCTCTTCGAGCGTCACACAGGCAAATATGTGCACAAATCTTAGGCATGCACTTTTAGTTTTAGCCCATTTTCGTATATGTCAGCTGATGTCAGCCATCAGTAAAAAATCATGCACTTTCTCAGCTGACGGTTAGAATTTTGGCCAATTCTCAGCTTTCCATTAAGCCCAACCAAAAGTTCTCACATAGAATCAGAATATCCGTTAACCTTGTGCGCTAGTCAAACGGAGTGAATTTGGATTGTCACGATGACTCGGAAATGGCTTTTAGCCATTTTCTGAGTTACATTTAAACACAGTCTTACTGATGCAATGGGTTGCTAAAACAATTGTTACTTCCTCCGAAGCAAAATAATGAACTCAATGATTCCACCTGAATTCAAATGTCCCAACCAAGATATGGGACGAACGCATACAAAGCCGAAAAGGATTTGAGGTGAAATTCTGTTTCCTTACACTTTTGAACAGATTCGTCAGTTTTGTGTACCTGAACCCCATTAACAGGAGTTGCACTGTGAATAAAGTTCATTCAGGAATAGAAAATTAAGGTTAAAATATACTTACAGTAAACTAAAATCTTTGTGTCATTGGAAGTGACTTCCACTGAGTTATTGGCTCGACATGTATATTGTCCTGCATCTTTTCTGTTTATATTATGGAACTTTAAGGACGCAGCTTTCTTCCCTGAAGTTTTCAGTACTCCATTTCTAATCCATGCTACATCCGGCGGTGGTTTCCCAGAAGCTGTACAGGTTACGGTGACAGGGGATCCTTCAATGAAATATTTTCCTCCTGGAGAGAGATATATAAGCGGTGCCTCTGAAAGGTTAAAAAAAAAAAAAAGATTATAACGTTCCTCATATGGCGTAGCAAATCTCACTTGGAATGGGTCTTAAGAAATACTCAATTTCCAAAAAAATAAACAAAAGCATCCAGGATTTATCCCCAACAACCAACTAGTATAGGGAGGTTCAAACTTCATTCAGTACAAGTTAACCTGTTGATGCTAGCTACTGGAAAACTTACCCACAAGCTAAATTGTAAAGCAGAGCCCCAGCCTTGGGAATCAAGGGCTAATTCAGGAAGTCACTCATTGGGCTAAGGAACCTAGCTTCAAGGCTACTCCCATTTTTTATTCAATTTTTTGCTGCTGCACAAACGAATAAGAACAGAACCAATTAAGCCACACCTAACTTAGAACTTGGTCTGACAAAGGATCTATGAAGACATCCTAAACCCAGAGAACTGAAATTTTGACTGAAAAAGAGAAAGTATGGATTCTTCCAGATAAAAAGAATATACCAGGGCATGCTGAACGCTGCTTGCCCATCACTTAATGTCAAAACAAGACCTTATTCATCTCCTTGTTTATGGATCATTCTTTTAACAGACATTAAACAATTTTTTCATCATGGTTCTTCTACAAGAGGACTTTGCACAAGGGAGAGTTTCGAACTTTTCCTCAGCATTTTGAAGAATCATACCCACAAATAAAACGTTCTTAAGCCCAAGTAA
This sequence comes from Pocillopora damicornis, assembly GCF_964200805.1. Classification (NCBI taxonomy): domain Eukaryota; kingdom Metazoa; phylum Cnidaria; class Anthozoa; order Scleractinia; family Pocilloporidae; genus Pocillopora; species Pocillopora damicornis. The sequence continues at coordinate 11,887,492 of NC_142675.1, forward strand.
AACAAAGAAAACAAATTACCTCCCAGCATTAAGAATGGACTGTATGAAGACCACTGTTGACAAATTTATGCTAAAACTAATATCAAACCTTTTGCTCCATCGATCATGTTATCCCCCTAAAGAGGAGAATTACATTACAATACAATTGTGAATAGGTGTTTCCAAAACTTATGGTGAGATGACTCTAACTGATCCTTAAAACTGAAGTGAAATCAGCAAGGGTCATCAAAATATGAGTCAAATTAAACAAAGGCACTTGCTACAAATTAATTAACAAAAAACAATTAAATTTTTATACAGCATGGTTCAGTCTTATACCCCATTCACACCAGCAAAACATGTTTTGTTAAACTGGTTTTCATTGAATGAAAATTATAAACAGAGAACTGAAAAACTTGATTTTCCATTGGATTCAAGTACTTGCTAACTTGCATTTCCAATGTGCTACATTCAAGTCAAAAATATTCGGCTAAATACTTTCTATGAAGAAAAAAAAAATTAAACTGTGTTTAACAAAACAACTTTTAAACATGTTTAAGCTTTGGTGTGAATGGGGCATTAGTTTTGGACTAAACGCAAAACAGGCAATACCCAGAATGTTGGGTGAGAAATACTTGAGAGCAAAAGGGCGGCTTAAATTCAGGCTAAGCAGTTCCTAATAATAACCGACACAAGATTTGAGCTTGCATTAGCAAGGAAACTGTCTTCCAGACCATCAAGCGATCTTAATGTTGATTAAGAAACTACAAGAGATGGTGGGAAAGAGGTTGTAGAGGCGACACCAAAATACTCTTCGATTCATCTTTGTAAGGTAATATTCATGTTGGAAAGTAAAGGTTTGAGTAAGAAATGAAAAAAATTACCTTCCAAGCCAGATTAGCTGAAAGAGTAAAACTACTTAGTATTATATTATGTGCAAGTGCTACAGGTTTGGGAAACTATACGTAGATTCCTTTAGAATGGAGTGGCTTGTTCGAAAAATTTCCAGATCTTTAGGTGGATAATACTAATTGTGCATCTTAAAATATTCATATACCCATTTCTCAAACCGCAGAAACCGTGGGAGCATTAGCCTCGTGAATGTCATCGCAGTAAAATAGCAGAAACACTTGAAGATGAAATATAGTAAGGATAAAGATGATTTTTTTTCGCAACCCAATGCCAAAAGGATCATGGTGAACACACTAAATCAAAACCTGCAAAACTATTGACAGTGCATGGAACATCTTGGATATGGGGCTAGCAGACAGGAGAAAACTAGGGAATGAATGGCTGTCAAACTGGTCAAACGAGAATCTAAGTCACTAGCACACTTAGCACACTTCTCTACAACAAAATCTTGTTACATAATAGATTCCATTCTTTGTGCTATAACTTTTGTCCAAACGCAATCTAAATGTACACGACAATCAGCATTTTGGTAGAGATGAAAGAAGAAAGACTATCCATTAAATCCTCTAGGGGCCTTTTCCTTTTTTCATTTGTTTTTAAGTTTTGAAATCAAATTAAGTAATACTTAGCAGATATATCCATACTTGCAAATGTTATATGCCAGGGAGTGGATTTAACCGGATGCCACAAAACTGTACAGTGACAAGGAAATAGAGAAGATTATGTAATGGTTGGTAAGCAAAAACAATTTTTATTCATGAGTCATAGACGATCAAAACCAGTAAACAGTGAGTTTGAATTCTTCTCCACAAGTAAATGAAATCGTTCAAGCAAACAATGAAGTAAATTGTACATGATTATTGAGATATCACAAATGTTTTCAACTTTGAATCACAGTCAAATGACCAAGAAGTTACATACTTAATATCACACTCGTTTTCATGTATTTAATGTTGTCAGGATATCCAAGATGCTATATTCGAAAATGGAAGGTAAATCACCCAGAGAGAAGATTAAAAAGTCTGTCCAAAGAACATTCCGCTTCCGTTTTGAAAAGTTTAGGTTGCGTAAGCTCACAAAATGTTTCATACTCTAAATTGAAATTAAATACTTTTAGTCTCTCGGGGCTCTTTGGGGAATTCAGCCAGTTTCTCAGTGGGGCAACCAAAGCCATCCATAAAACTAGAGCTGTTGAACTGACCTCCATGTATAACAGCATCTGCTAAGAACAGCATTCCTAACTTGACACGTTGATCATCGAATTATTTTTTCTGTTTGCATACTCGGCGTCTTTCATACGCATCAAGAACTTGGATTATAGACTTTGTTGGTTTACTACTACCTTAACTTTAAGAAAGGGGCAAATTTTTCAGGTCTCGAATCGCTCTGATTCTTAGTTTCAAAATCAAAAATTGGAAGTCACCACTCTGTTGGCTAAACGTACATCGGTATTGTAACTTACATCTGTACTGTACCTTGAAGATCATAATCCTTAGAGAGCAGCAAATGGCATAGTGCCGACTTTCATTCCCTTCGGCGAGTCCCTTTAAAAGGCAATGCCTCTTTTTTCACACCAAATTAATTTGACATGCTGCCTGTGATTGCCCATACCATATTTTCCTTCATTTATTTAGCAAAATCGTATAACCATTCGAATTGTTTCTACTTTGACTGAACACTTTTAAGTGACAGCTTTGCTGAGAGAAAATCTCAGCACTCATATTAATAATAGTTATCTATGCATAACAGAGTAACGCAGTAGTTGGTGCCAGAAGAATAAAGTAATAACTCTTTGATTTCTCTCTGATAAGAAACAGCAAAGTAAATGGTAGAATAAATTTTCTCCTTTTAGGAGTCTGGTGATGTATGCCAAGTAAAAGTAGCACTATTGTTAGCTAGCCACTTTCAGCCCTGCATATAAGTCTTGCGCAAATTAATGCTATTGTTTGCTTTCTCCAGATCTCAGAAATATGAGAGTTATGAGTTGGGTTCATTTGATTTATGTTTGATTATTGATGGTTATGTCTGTTACACGTACCTGCCACAATAAGATGCACTGTACTTCCAATCGTCCCTACAAAGCTTCCATAAACACTACATTTAAATTCAGTATTGTCTGCAAGGTGGATGTTCCTTACAACCAGGGTAGCGCTTCCTTCAACTTTAACTCTTCCTTTGTAAGATGGAGGAATATCAGGATGTTCTTGGACACCACCACTGTTGTTAAAAATCATTCTGACAAATGCACCATTTACCAGAACACTGTAGAGAATGCTCCAAACCTTACTATGTGGATCAGTGTAGTCCCACACCAGGTTAGCATCACTACCATTTTTAAAGTAGCTTGGATTAGGAGGTTCCTGGGTGAAACGCACATGCACACCCTCTAAAACAGACAACCATAAACATAATATTCTCTTAGTGTAAACAGTAACAAAAATAAGTGTAAATATACACTAAATTGGTTTTCACTGATATCAATCGCTCAAAATATACTTTCATTAGCGAAGAAATAAGGTTCAGCAACAGTAATGTGTAACTGTTTGTGCCTTATGAAAATCATTTGTGACAAGTTCCACTTTATTTCCTTTCCAAAATGTGTACAATGGGGAAATTCCAAAATTTAAAAGTGGTACTCTTGAAGAAATTTTTTGAAGAACATTTTGAAGTGGTTGCTTTAATCAGCCCATGCATGGTGATTATAGCGAGATATGATGCAATCCTTGACCAATCAGAACAAGCGCATATCTTTAATCATCTGAGCAATTTCCTGGAGGGAAAGTCACACTCAACTTAGCTAGCAGCAATTGTGACGGTCACTGGACATATGATTTCTCTGAGTAACTAAATATTTAGGAGCGCGTAGTTTTTACTCATTCGTTTTGTTATTAGGAATTTTCCTGTAAGATTTAGAAAGCTTATGATCAGCTAGGAATGCCTTTACATTTGAAAGTGTAAGAATAAATGTGGTTTTATGGCGTCCTTGAATGTGGTTTCACAGCGCCCTCGATTGTCGATAGAAGCAACGTCGGTTGTAGTTTAGTTGAGTTTGTACTGCCTTATTGAACAGTTCGCTTGAGAGAACGCTAAAGAGCAGTTTCAATTACCTACTTGGCTAGCATTCCTAATAAGCCAATTTACAATTCTACACGTGAATTATACCTTTATAGTTGTACGCCCCTTAAGTATCGAGTTTTATTTTACATAAGATTGTTCCAGTTACGTAACGTTGCAGTTTCTCCAAGCCCTTAAAGACAGGATTAGACGTAAGTTCCAGCCTATTGTATTTAGTTTCCTTTTCTTTTCGATTTCGTTTGTTTTGTAATTGGCCTCAGCCCACTTTTAATGTTGTTTAATTGCAATTCCCCTTTTTAGTTTTCACCGCATGTGTATGATAGTCAGACGATAGCATTAAACGTTGTTAAATCATCTTGTGTTGTCGATTCCTACACCGTGGTTGACACTCTACGAACTCCAGTGCGCAACACCCTGTGTCCGCTGCATTGGGTACGCGACAACATGTGCTTGACCTAGTTAATTACCGAATCGCCTTTAGTCGGTTAGCTTGTTGTCTAGCTTATAAACCTCGTAAATTCGCTAGGTTATTATTTTGTTTCGCTGTTAACAATGACTTCATTGTATTTTGTTTTTATCCCGTTTTTGCTTTTGCTTTTCCGTAGTTAGGAATCAGGCAAATTCTTTCTCTTGTTCACTGGCATTTCTCGTTTTATTTTCATCTATTATTGTAATTGAAGGCGCGCGTTTGTTCCAAAACGTGTTCACTTCAATCGTTGTTTGAACAATAATCGCACAGTTTTTCATCATTTCAATCACTTTATTGCAATAAAACCTCTGTTCAATACACAACTCTTGTTGTTGGCCTATATTTTCTCAGTTTTGTTCTCACGTTTCGTTCGTTTTGTTTCGCTCTACTTATGATTTGAATTTCATAATTTGCCAATTAGGTCACAATTATTTGTTCGCCAATTAGAGCTTCTCCGTTCCATTTAATTTTCTTAGATTCGCTCTAACCTTGCACACTTTTATGTAGAATCCTCTTGTTGTTTAGTCGTAGTTGTCATGCGCGGTTTTACTGTAGCATTTTTATCGTTTTCAGCCGTACACGTTAACGTTCACGCGAATCGCTTGTGCAACACGTCTAGTAATTTTTTTTATTTCAGTTGTGTGACCATACGTCACATCCAGTTTATTGTTATCTTCAGCCAATTTTTCGTTTTGTCATTTCAAACAGGTTTTAGTCTTTAACGTCCTCGTATTTTCAAGAACCTATTCTGTGCAATTTGCCTTTTGTGGTGCTGTTGGTTTGCATTTACAGCAAATTGCTTGGGAAATCTTTGAATCCTCCACGTTCCTACTTGCTCGACCGCCGCATCCTGTTACATAATTATCCTTGCAGAGGTCATTATTTGAACCAATAATGAGTGATGGATGGCAAGGGAGAGAGTTTATGCACAGATGGCAACTCTTTCCCAGGTTTGCATAGCCATCATCTTTGTAATGGAAAGTCACCTGACAAAGCAGTAGCTCAGTTTCTCATGGCTAAGAAGACGACCCACACTAATCAAGAAAATAGTGCACTTCTCAGTTTCAATTTTGATCTTAAATTCTGATCGTATGGTATTGTTACACTCGAAGCATAAAATCCTTTGCTCTTGATTTCTACCGCTTCATAGTTATTCAGACTTCATTTATCACTGTATTATTTATGATTGAAATTCCAACATCATATCAAAAATTTTGAAATACAAAAACGGTCGAAAGCTATCTCAGAGTTCGGAAATCATTTGGGCTAACATCACTTTCAGAAATTAAGGGTCGCCGTTTTCGTTGTCTAAGCTTAAAATAACATTTGGTAAAAGACACTCTAAAATCCTTTGAACGGGAGAATACATTTCCGACTTACCTGACCCGTGGAACTTTACCAGCAGAAGAAAGAGTAAGGAAATTTCATTATCACGGAAAGGAACCATCGTCTCAGACCTTTGCTGATGCTTCAATGAGGAAGGTTGTGCCAAAATCCTGCGGAAGTCACTTTGAAGGGATAGACGAGAAGGCCCTTCTTCGTTTTGAGACTGGGACCAAGTTTCACGATCATCCTCGTAAAATTGTCGGCCCCAGTTGGCAAAATTGGATAAATGACATGACAGATGGTGTAATTTATGAAGGAAAACTCAATTTATGCTTAATACTTGTGACATTTGTATGACTTGTAAAAAACCTTCCTTGGGGAGAAATGTTCCAATGTAAACAAATGTAAACTATGCGTGAAACTTGTAATGTGTCGAATGAGAGCGATACCGATGGCGCCGATATCGATCGCGCACGCGTGTGAAGCTAAATGAAAGTCACGCAAACAAAAAATAACTTGTAACGGACAGTTTTCAACTCCTCTTTCTTGTTTATCAACCGTGGATGGATTTTTTTTAAAGGGCTACTTAATATAATTAAGATAGGTTCCGCTGATCTATCCCCTGTGACGATGGCACGAGAGTCCCCATAGTCCGGGGCCGGAAACGGAAGTCAAGGGGATCTCAAGCGAAATAATAACGCAATCCAGACGCGCAAACTCAGTCAGTACATGGCAAGAAATGCAGAAAAATCGAAACAAATAAATTTTTTAGAGAGTAATTTTCCTCAAGACTACCTCTATCTTGGTATCAGCTTCTTCATGAACATTGGAACCATGTTATTTAAGAACATCTCAGACTTTTACTTTTGTGCCCGGTGTAAAATCAGCCGAGAGGCTACTGCACGAGCACGAAGTGGAAATAGCAACTAACTTTTTTACTTATTACAGCTACAATGTTGGGAAAGATAAGTCTAAAGTCCGAGGGGCGCCACAGATGAACTCCGGTCACGAGAGGGATGCCAGGGTGTAGGGGTTATGGGGAGACCAAGAGGGAAGAGGGGAATCCAAAAACTTCCAATTAAATATTGTAGCATTCCATAAAAACTGCAAATGAAATCTACTCTTTATGTCAATTTTGAGAGACACTTACATTATTTTCTCTTTTTTTTTGTAGAAACTGGAAACAGTAGAATAATATAAAAAATAAAAGCGCTACAGAACTTCAATTTGAAATGTGGTGGCTAGCCTGAAAAAAGGGGGTTTATATGTAATTTTTAATACTCTATTTCAGATCTGATCCAAAAGTCAATACCTACAGCGAATGCCTCCCACACAGACTTATTGACTAACTGACTGACTGACTACCAGATCAAATTAATAAATGAATGATTGAATGAATGAGTGCATGTCTCTTCAATGCTCTTTTGATTTTTACTGAGAAAATGAAAGAAAAAAAAGTATTTTTTTAAGATCCCCAGACTGCAATGTTCCAACCAAGGATCACCTATGATGGAGTTCCTTTTATTATCGCTGGAGAGCGAGTATATGATTACCATCAGGGCACTAACTGGAATGCAGCTGATAAGCAGCGAAGAAAATATGTTAAAGTGACAAACACATGGTGTTTTTTTTCTGCGGTTCTAAGAAAAATGCAAAAGAATAAAACATAAAAGCACTGCAGAACTTCAATAACTAAAATTTGGTGGGCAGCCTGAAAAAAGGGTCTCTATTTGTGGTTTTCAATACCCTATTTTAAAGTGATTCAAAAGTCAATACCTTCAGCACATGCATCCCGCGCAGGGCTATTGACTAACTGACTGACTGACTACTAGACCAAATTAATAAATAAATGACTGAATGAATAAATGTCTCTTCAATTCCCTTTTGATTTGTCACAGAAGTAGTGTTTTAAGACCCCCAGACCGCAATGTCCCAACCAAGGATCACATATGATGGAGTTCTTGTTATTATCACTAGAAAGTGTGTATGTGATTGCCATCAGGGCACTAACTGGAATGCAGCTGATAAGTAACGAAGAAAAAATGCTAAGGTTACAAACACATGATTGTATTGTTTGAAGATATGTTAATCAATGAGCCTAAAGAAGCCAGTCTTCCGTGACATTTGCCTAATGCGAGGCGAAAAACTGATCAATTGAAAAATTAAAACAAAAATAGGACCAACGCTGGGAAAATAATTATACGGGGTGTGTTTGTATATGCAAATAGAATGAAATTGAGGATACAGAAGACTCACATTTCTGGTTTCGAAGGAATATTAACGAAATGATGACTAGATGACAGAATTACTGTCTGTAACTAATTTGAAAATTCATATCAGCTAGAGGTACAAGACTAAATAAAGAAAACTAAATGTAAATGTATTTATGAAAAAAGTAATTCCAAGGAGTGTACGACTCACTGGAAGTGTAGAAAAGTAAAATGTGGAGTAAACCATAAAAAAATATTGGGCAAAAGTCGACTAAATATGCAAACTTTACCTCTAGCCAGTAGTAAAAATTTTTTCACTATTACGTATTAGAAGAACCGTAGTAAAAATTAGGCAAACACGACTGATGTTGTGTAGTGCCGCCATGGACGAAGGTAAGCAAGAGATACGTAACATTTCATCAGTCAGTTATTCTTTTTTTTATATCATCAAGAACCATATTATTTGGCAAGAACTAGTTCCATTTCTGCTTCTTGCATAATTATTACACTAGCTCAGATACTGACATTTATACTCCCAGAAGCTAATTGATGGATGAAGTGTTGCGTAACCAGCAACTTGGCCAGCAGTTTGAGCTCGTGTGTCACTTGTTTCTTGTTTCTCTTACATCTAAGGATTCTGCAGGATTTCGGACAGAGTCACTTGCAACGGCTTAATTTAATATCTTTTATCTCCATACCTTTCAGAAAAAAAAGTATATATCAGTTTGATATATTCAAACACAGCCTTCCTTGCAAACATTTTCATTGCGTAATTTGTATCTCTCTCCAGACCCCCAAAAGTGTGACTTGTTGTACCAGGATCAGTGATCTTCACACTGTCCCTCTCGGTGTCACCCTTTATAATCATTCGGTATCCTGTGATAAGACTCCCTCCATTATCAGCTCGAGCTTTTCATCTCACTGTTAGTGAACTCACTTGGAAATCTTCCACTGATGATGCCATGAAGGCGGGTCTGGTTCCTCTATAAACGTGTAAAGAAAAACTTGAACTACCTTTGTTTCACAATCATCAAAGTCTGAGGAAATAATTAATTGATAACGTACAGTAATGTGATAAAATAATTTGCTCAATTGTTACATGTATAACCACATTAATGGCTAAGTCTGAGAAAGTATTCAATGTGTTGCAGAAGTGCAGCTTCTGATGATGCTCTTCATTTTAAACAGAAAAGTTGACCATTTCGATAACAATAACCAAGTTCCTCCTTGAGATAAGTGAAACTCCATTAAATGTTCATTGGTTGCAAGGTCACCATAGCATGTGTTTTGCCTAAAACAATTGGAGAACTGGTGCGAGTAAAGTGCCGATTCAGCCGCAGTTTCATCCTTTTCGAGCAATCTTGTGTTTTCAAATCAGCCAAATTTGCGGAAAGGCGTACGATAAGTTCTCTCTAGAGAGGCCATACAGGTCTCGCACGCAACCCTCCATTGTCATCAGTCACTTTAACATTCATTTGACTGATTTCGCTCTCTTATTTGTTATGTGCCATTTACACTTTTGATCAGACTGCTTTTGTATATAATAACAGTATTGTGCTGGTTAAGGAACGTTTGTATTTTCTCGTTCCCTAATTCACAGCAGTACGACATTAGCTCAGGTTTCAAAAAGTGGTATTGAAATTTGAGTAATTTCAGGTTTTCATCCCCTTGAAAATGAAGCAACAACTGAATCTTACTTATCTGTGCTATTTTTATTATACTGTCGACATAGGGACTCAGTCCATTTGTAGCAATACACTTGTAATCACCCAAATCTTGATCGTCTCTGAACGTCACTTGCACTTTGTTTTCTCTAACTCTAACCCCGTTTATTTCTCTTCCATCAGGTTTGTATCAAGCCAGCTTTGGTACAGAAACACCGACAGACCGTCATTTTAAAGCCACCATCTGGCCAATCCAAGACTTACCGGCTGATGTGGCTACATTTTGTGTAGAAGGTGGGTCTACAAAGTGAACAAGAAATAACTCCAGATGTAAAACTGTAACACCACTTGAGCATTTCATCGCTACCGGGAAATGTGCGTCTGGTGTAAATTGATAAATGCACATTTATTTAGTGAATCCTAGCTGATTCTCTTTCTCTGCTACTATGTTGTATCGGGGAAATTTTGATTTTGACAGAGTGTCATGTTTATTAAAATGGTAATGTTGGGAAATGATTCATTAATTCTCAAATAATAACTTCAAAGAAAGTTACATGATCAGTAATGTCTGGCTTTAGTCTTTCACAACAGTACTCAATTATGTTAAACGGCCTTAACTTTTTTTCATGTACGCAGTCTTATTGTATACACTCGATTTCAAAAACGTCGACACCTAAAAAACATGAAGTGGGAAGTTTGGAGGGCACGAGAGAAGCATACGAGTTGCTCGAGGAGTAGCCGAGAGCAACTCTAGCTTCTTGAGTAAATACGATATACAAACAGCTAACTGAGCAAGAACTAATTCCTCTATAACAAAGCATGTAGATACAAGTTGCGAACGAAAAAAAAAGTAAATTACAACTCAGTAATTCGCTCTGATGAAGGGCTAACTAAGGGCGAAACGTCAGCTTTTTTACCCTTTACGGTGGCTAATTTACGTTTTCAACCCAGTTGTTAACACTAAATTACCTGCTATACTCTCCCACCGACGCAGCACCACAGTTTCTTTAGAAACTTACCCCTTTATACAACTCAGTATGTTGGGTTTACCAGGTAATCGTGTTCTACCCGAAAACTGTGACTAGGCAAAAAAAAAAACTGAGAAATATCTTAAGACCAAATCTTTATTCAAAGAATTGCAATTTTTCTGCTCAGAAGAGAAAAAAGAACGACTTTCATGCATGTACGAGACGGCGTAGTACATTCAGCGTGCTTTAATCGCTGTTTACCAGAATTCACGGCCAGAACATTGCGTAGGTTTGTGTTCACAATTTTGAGAATGTATGATTTTAAAAAAAATCTTCTAACGAACAACACTTTTGGGATATATCTACACTTCAAAATAATATTTACTGTTTGAATGACATAGCACTTACGACACCCGTGTGAAAGATTTACCATGCTTGCAGTTTTGTACAAATCTGTCTCGATAAGCTGAAAGGTACCTTTACATCTGTACTAACCATTTACATCAAAAGTCTGTTTCCTTTCGTTGTCACCTTCTCAACGAGCAAGCTTTTCTTTCTATCCTTTCTAGTTTTGATTATCTGTGATATAAATGACTGTAAGAACACGATGGAGATCTACCTATCTTAATTCCGGCTTACACAAGTACTGATTAACTGAACGAAACTCAGTATTTCTCAATTGCAAAGCAATTCTTACTTTACACTGTCAGACTGAATATGGTTTTGGTAAGAGCATTAAATGCACATTTTTATTATTAAATCTTAACTCTTAGTCCCAAAGTATTAAGGAATTATCTGGACCTTACGCATCGCCGATAAATCTGTTCCTCCTCTGGAACCCAGTATCTATATATAGCTAATGTATAGCGCACGGATCTTTTAAGCCGTATTCTAAAATTATATGAACACTGAAGTGACCCTCTATGAGTAATATGCAGCTGTTATATGATTACATTGATGATCATTTCAAGTCTAAGATGACTCATCATTATTATAATTTAACAGATTTAAAACAAAGTTTCATTAAGTGAAGCTGTAATGTAAATGTAATCCATGAGTGGTGCATGCCCTTGTGTGTTTTATGAAGACGCGTAATAATTTGTTCATTAAGGTGTAGAAGCATAGCCAATTCTTTTTATCAGCGCTCGTATAGGGCTTTGTCAGAACCATCAGTATTTCGAGTGAGACGTTGGGAAATTAAGACGTTATGGCTAATTGAAAAAACTCAGTACATGTCGGTGTAATCACGGACACATTCAGAAGAAAAAATGAAAATTAGCGACCAAAAGCGCTCTCTTTGCTCACTGTGGAGTTTATACAATGAACATTGGCTGATTGTTGCTGCAAGTAACTGGAACTCATTTCGATTTTATTTCTCACGGTTAGACCAATAATCAAGCAAGTTTCATTCTGCTCGGCCTTTTTAGTATCTTCGATCCTTGTGTGCCGACTACAAAACTGTTTAAAGAAGAAGAAAAAAAAGGGGTATAATGTCGCCTCCATTACAACATCAAGTCGCACGCAGTGTCTTTTAGTCAAAGACTCAGACACTTGTCCACTTAGAGCTACGAAAAGACGTTATTGGTTCGAATAAATTAAGTAGACAGAATGTACTAAAGGCTTCCCTGTAAATGCGACAAAGTTAACATCGCTAAGACTGGAGGACCTACATACAGGAAGGAAGCATAACAGAGACATTGGACGCGCTATGACGCGGACCTCCACCATTTCAGAGCACGCACATAACATCAGGCACTATACCCGCTCTAAAACTCAGTCGCCCAACAAGATCAAAATGGACAGAAGAACTAAAAAATTCCATAAGCAAACCTTGGTGCTCAGGATAAAAATTTATTACTAAGCTGTGCAACATTATGAATCATCATAAACATTTTTAATCGACACTTCAAGAAGAAAACAAATTACAATGTCCTGCTCTGCTGACTTTTCCGAAACACCGCTGCAATTTGGCTTGCTGGGTTTTAACTTCATAAAGGGCTTTAATAAAAACGCGCTATAATTTTGCGTGGAATTCCGGAAAATATTCTTTTTCTCATTCATTGGCATCTATTGTACCGCCGTGAGGATATGTTCATCATAGATTTCATCAATTTTTTCCAGTATATTTTTTATTTATACTTCAGGACATTTGATTAAAGCTTATTAATGAAATCGACTTCATGCATTCCGAAATTAAGTTAGTCATAAATGTTTCTTTCTCTGGTGATAATTTCATTGAAAATGTTGTTTACATAAAGACATGCTTTTTCTATCCACAACATCCTTTACGGACACACATTTCTACTTGCGTTGCTTATGACCCGCCCCCTAAGCGGCGTCGCGTGGTCAAGGATAAAAAACAAATCTGCGACAAACGTGAGCACACGCTAGGTAGGGAGTCGTCACGAAAAAAAGGAATAACAAACAACGGTTTGCGCAAGCAATTCCAAACCAGTCACAACATTTTTTTTTCACTCACCTAATGCGACGATGAAGATTTTTGTTTGAGACTAACCGGAGAATAAAATCACTGAAACGGAAAAAGGTGCGAAAATCGCACCTTTTGTTTTGCGTTCAAAAGCGATGTTTACTTGCTTCAATAGACCAAAAAACAAAAACGCGAGGCCTGACAATAGTCTAAGTAAACCCGCCTTTTCACGCACTCTCGACATTGAGCGGTGTGTCTTCATTCTTTTTTTTTCTTTTCTTTTCTTTTCTTTTCTTTTCTTCTGTTAGCGAAAAGCGAAATCATTTAAACGTGAAAAGGTGCAAAAGACAAATAGTCTTCTTGCCGATCGACGTAGATCCAGGCGCAATTGGTTAAATAATCATTAAGCCATGCACGAAGTAAATTTAAACAGAAGTCATTTTCAAAGAAGCATAACGCATAAGGCATATTAAACTGAGATAATGCATAGCAGCCGCCAGTTCTCATCGCTTCCAGCTACTCACCGCCGCTTGCTTGCTAAAACATGAGCTAAAAAATAAACTTACACGGATATAATACAACAAGCTGTATTCTAAGTATTAATTATTTTATTTGACGACTAAAATAAGAGTAAAGTACAGTGAGGCTGAGTAAGGCCGAAACATGCGCGCGCGGTATGACAAAAGTTTAGTCAAAGCAGTTGGCGTACTCTTGAAATTTATTTTCCCACCCCCTGTTGGTTTGTCTTTGATTTCCAAAGTAGGCTATCGTTGGGAAAAAATGTCATCAGTGACAATTTGCGGACTGATTCCGATTTGACTCGAGTATAATTTCGCGAAACCGGACGGAAAAATCCCTAAGGCCAGCCAACAAAAGGATCATTGTCTTAAAAAATTTAAACCATAACAATAGGCAAAGTTTGATACGATCAATGTTCATATGTACACGTTTCAGATCGTGTATACACGTTACTACATGTGCACTTGCCGATCAGATAGAACGGTACTGAGGAACGTGCATTTCGATTTACGGGTGTTTAACACTATTAGAAAAAAAATATAAGTTATCCAGTACAACAAATTCTACTGACGTAGATTTCTAAATCGAACTAAGATTAGCTTTAGCCAACTCACACGCTCTGAAAAGCTTGGTGCGAAATCTGAGACATACGGCAAAAGATTAACAGGCAGTATTGCTAAATAATAACTTCTTTTACAGCAACTTAAAAGGTCTTCTCACAGTGTGCCCAAACACAAGGCTGAATGCCAGAGACTGCTGTATTGCCTCGCGAGTAGCAAACAGTAGAAGATGGATACCCTCCTCTCAGTCTATCTTTCATTGCCTCTAATTTTCTGGAAAAATCAGAGTCGTAACTACATGAACGACGAAGTCTGAGAAACTGCGAAAAAGGAATGGAATTTTTGACGTGTGATGGATGCGAAGATGAATACAACAAGTGACCATGTAACCAGTCTGTAGGTTTATAGTATACCCCTGTGGATAGACCGTTGCCTTCAATTGAAAGCTTGTTGTCTAGAAAAGCCAAAGAGAGTCTGAAATTTCCCAGGTATATTTCAGAGCCGGACGAAAGGAATAAATAGCGGTTGTAAATTGAGTCAGCTCATCTCTGGCAGAGGAACTTGCGCCGATACAGCCGTTGATGTAGCGACCTCAGAGTTCAGGTGGGCCGTTGTATTGACTCAAAAATTGGTGTTCGATAAAACCTAAGAAACGATTGGCGTAGGTACCCGAATTACCTTGTTATTCTCTCCCACCGACGCAGCACCACAGTTTCTTTAGAAACGTACCCCTTTTATTCATTAATAGTATTTTTTTTTTCTGCTTCGTGTAGCTTTTGGGTTAGGGTCAGGGTTTGATCAAACAGAAAGTAGAATGAATTGTGAAGCGAAATAAGAGGAGAAATTAAATCAATTGGTACCTAGGGAATTTTGATAGTTTCTATCTCTATCTAGAGCTGAATGCTAACCATTTTATGGCTGCAATGGTTACCGATTATTTTGTTAGTTGGTTATGTCTTATCTCGAGAGAACCGCAATATATTCAAGTGACTCAAGACTAGCAGCGTAAATCTCGGAAGTTAAGCGGAGAAGAAGAGGTTAGAGGCCCTCTTTAGGGTTCTCATTGTGATTGGATATCTTGCGAGAGAATATCGATTGTTAACTGCTTAACACATCTGTTAAGGTATGATTTAACCTGCAGAAAAAACACTCACGATACTCCCACAAACCCAATGTCCCTTATTAAACACTGTAATATTCTTACCAAGGAGCGACTCTGAAATGCAGCACACTAATTATCCCTAGTAAACTTACTTAATCCCACTACAGACTACAACTTAGCTCACCAATAACAAAATCTTTGCATGAGGGCTGGACTCGTGATGTCGTTTAGAATGGCAGATTCGGAAAAACGTCATCAATGATATCCTCTTAAAGAAATTTTCTCATTTTTTTTTCAACCACCATTTCTGCTCTTCCAAAAACTTTTAGTTTCTTCTACTCCTACCGAACCTTGTATTTGACAACATTTGTAGAAATGTTAGCATAAAACTCATCTCCCTCTCAGCACAAAAACCTTCAAGAAAGCCGTATATAAAAATTTTAGTGAATTCATTTTGCAAAGATAAGAAGCCCACCCCCCTACTTGACCCACATTCCTCTTTGTGCTGGAGCATTATTTTGCCCCCAGAGGCAAAGTAACGTAACTCTCCTTCACTTGAACGTTAAGATCATTTCTCAAGCAACGTCTGCTCCAGACTGAAAAAGCGTTGCTTTGATATTAGGTACTGTTTCTAGTGCAGTTATGTAATGCAGCTGAGGAAAGAAGGGTTTTGATCAAAAGGTAACCTAGTTTATAATTATGTAAGATTGATGGACCCCTAACCTCAACTGAGGGTGACAGGAGAACATTGTCTCTTCGATGTAAGTCTGTTGAAA
The DNA here is from genome assembly GCF_964200805.1 of Pocillopora damicornis. Taxonomy (NCBI): domain Eukaryota; kingdom Metazoa; phylum Cnidaria; class Anthozoa; order Scleractinia; family Pocilloporidae; genus Pocillopora; species Pocillopora damicornis. The sequence continues at coordinate 11,903,480 of NC_142675.1, forward strand.
TACGTACAAGCGATATTTTGCTCTTCTGGAAGCTCTTTTACGCCCAGGTAACGTTGGTTTGGTTTTTTCCTTCCTTCGAAAAATAGATCTAGAGAGATGGGTCAAGATATAATAGATCAACGTCGTGAAGTGAAAGATGTGATCTCGTTTACGGCATCATCATGCAGACAGAGTCAACTCCGAACTTTTCAACACTTTTATTATAAAAAAAAACCAAAGTTATTACATTAACGTGTCCAAGACAGAAAGGCTTGAACACGTACCTAACACTAGATTCGTTTATCTAGTATGCGAAAACTATCGGGCCTTAAGGCCAAACCAAAAACTTTCTTGAAGAAGTAATTTTGATTAAAATACCGTTAATTTTACTGATACTTTCAGTGTAAAAGTATTTCGAGTTGGTAACGCAGGTATAGGCGGTCTTAGGGAAAGAAATTTATGCGCACCATAGCTTTCCTGCAAACAAGCGGGTTTTGGGACAAAAGCGTTTTAGCAATTTATTAAAATTGTACACAGCTATGGCACTTAGAGCGAGATCTCTTCAATCTGGTAAATTGTGGTAAATTGGAATTTATTTACGCGCTTTCCTGCCTTTCAGAATTGAGCCAGAAAATAAACTGAATTCAAACGCTTGTGTCGAGCATACGTCTAAGCGCTTAATTTGTTTAAGAGCAAAATGAGAGTATACTTTATCGGTAAACTTATAAAAGCGTTTCAGCGTTTAAGAATATAAAATCAATTGAAGTACAACGTTCCAGATTAATTGCTTAACACAACATGGCTAATTCTACCAAGTAAGCGTGTAGGGCAAAGATAATTAATTCCTGAAAATTGTGTGGGAGAAATGTTCAAAATGTTAGCCAGTCACACACTGTGGACGTGTATCTAACTACACCATTAAATCCTCGACGTTTGCATACAACTGCTTGTCATACATTGTCATGTTGATCAGCTTCTGCAGAGAAAAGTAATTTAATAATCAGCATCATTAAAAAAGTGTTCCTTCTGCGTGATTAGCGGTTATCCGCAATTCGTCAGCTTTTCACACCAAAACAAATTCAAGGAGGAAGTGTTTTATAGCGTCGTCGTCTGCTACTATTGCGTCTTATGCAGTTTTGCAAACATCCTATGATCTTTTAAATAACCAAAAAATGTCAATTGTCATTGAGACATTCTAGTTCGCTTCTTCGCTGTTTTTCGTGGAATGTGAGCTTCAGTGACATAACAAAAAGATGCGATCTAAACTTCGTAAAAATTACAGATGGGTACATATTTCTAAGCTATATCTAAACTCAATGCTGTTAAGTTTAACCCTAATTAGCTGAGACTGAGCCACTCGGTTCTCTGTGAAAAGAAACTTTCATGTTAACCAAAATTCTCACCTTGTTTAGGGTTTCCATTTCTTTAAGCTGATTTTTCAATTCAGTGAAAGTTGGTCTTGCATCTGGGTCATTCTTCCAGCATTTCATCATGATCTGATACCTGGTATTGTTCAAATGATCTGTAAGAGATTTAAAGAACGTTTCCACGAACGATGAGGGAGAACGAGTAAACAAAGAAAACTTACAATTTTTCATCGACGTGTTGTGGTTTAGGCATCCTGTATCCATCCTGGAGTAAGTTTGCAATTTTTCTTCCATCCATTCGTGGGTAAGGTGAACCGCCTGGAAGAAACCATAAGGCCATCGAAATATAAATGTAACGAAAAACAGACCTTCACAGACAAATGTAACTTGATGGAGTTTAATATTGCATGGGGAAGCTCATTACGTTTGTCTAACTGAACACAATACATTGTAAATATACAGCACCATAAAAAAAAAAAAAACAACAAAGAAATATATCCTAATAAACTTCCATTCGATGTTACCTATGGTGAAAATCTCGTACAGTAAAACTCCATAACTCCATCTGTAGAGCGACAAATCAAACAAATAGAAATTAGGTTACTGAAGACATTAAAATTATATACGATAACTAAAGCATATGTATTCTTTGACAAAGCGTAAAATTCATGTCCTGATTAAAATTGATAAACCTTGTTGAAAAAATTGCAAGGGGTAATAGTCAGGTATACTTACACGTCACTTTTGGTGGTATATTTACCATACAACAAGGCCTCATAAGCTGTCCACTTCACGGGAAGACGGCCCTAAAGATTTAAATATCACTTAGTGAAACGGCTCAAAAATTATAGGAAGCGACTTGTCAAAGACAGCGATATTTAAAGTTGTACTCGTCTACGCCCGGCTAATTTTTTCATTAGGTCCCATCCAAGGAATTCATCATCAAAATCAGGAATATATCAGCTTTACCACAGCAATGATCGTGAAAGATCACTAAACTGAACAATATGTGGTACCGCCCCCACCTTCCCTCTTTCTTGACTACCTTAGTCTTTCGTTCATAAATATTTTCCTGCTGCAATTCTCTAGCCATTCCAAAGTCTGTCACTTTACAAGTTTCCTTTTGTCCAACCAACACATTACGGGCCGCAAGGTCTCGGTGAATGATCTAAGAAAGAATTGATGCAACAGCAAAAATTGCGATTGCAGAAGAAAAAGAACTGAAACGAAATGGCTCAGGTGGGAAAATAGAAATGATTAGCGACATAATATGGTGTGCGTATTTCTCTTTCATTGAGAGGGTAGAAAATTAAATTTGCTATAATTACCGCCCCATATTCCAAAGAGAAGCAAACTGCCTTATTTCTGCAATACGTAGTTATTTCATAGAACGCTTATCTTAAGATTTTAATCGAAATAGGATTCTGTAATATAGCAGTTTAGCAACTAAAGACGAATCTTTAAATTTCAAGTTTTAATTCCTTTTCTTTCTTGTCACTAAAATGAATATTTGTTGTACACACAGTTTTAGCTTAAAAAGATCCTATTCATTCACGTCTCTGCCTTTAAGTACACGAGAAGAACCCAGATATTTTATTTCAATGAGGTGCATTTACAACGATGCACAAATATTGCCTTTCGCACATTGAGATAAGACTTAGATGATGACGTCAAGATTGTGGGGATTCCCCGCCCTAGAAAAAGAAAACGTCAACAAGACGGTAAGAATACGTTTGCTTCTCCCGGGCGTGATCTTGTGAAGACATAACATTTTATGCAAGACAAAGCTTAACATGGCGATACGCCTTACAAGAAGGCTTTAGAATCGTTTGTCTTTTGTGTTTTTTTCAATTAACTTACAGATTTTGAGGACAAATGACTCATTCCATCAGCAATTTGCCAAGCAAACTTCATCAGCTGCCGTGACGTTAGATTTGTTTGTGGTTTGATATCCGGGTCTTTGTAGTAAGTGTCTTTTAATCCACGGCTCTTTCTCAGGTAACCCAGTAGATCCCCAAAAGGCACATATTCAATCAAAACCAACAGCTGTTCTGAAGAAATTAAGCAATTCAATTGATATATTACTCTCTCTCTATGAAAAACTTAGCAATAAATAAAATATATGAATAGCACAGTCATGGTTAAAACTGTTGAAGAAATCGCACGAGAACAAGATGTAGTTTTACGAAGAAAAGCTGAAAAATATTGAACGGTCTCATTAGAAGGTACAGACCAAATATTTCCTTACAAAACGCTTTTCTGCTTATACAAACAGAATCATCGGTTCAGTGCAAATATTCGGTCTTAGTCTTTGTCGGCTAAAAAAAAAGATAAAATTACCTTTTGCAATGGTTGTTTTGTTGTGCTTCATTGTGAAGCAGTGACCCTTCCATTGAAGCAAATTATCAATGACGAGAGAGCGTTGAAAAGTAAATCATAAACAAAATGTGTACAACAAAATTAGACCCGCATAACCAAAGCATACCAGATTCAGTAACACATCCCAGAAGCTTAATGACGTAAGGATGTGGTTTCAGCTGCTTCATTGTGTCAAGTTCTTTCATCAAATCTCTCTTGTCGGATTCAGTTGCGTTCGCTGGAGCGTTAAAAACAAAGAGTAAAATTTGGTTAACGGGAAGATTATGCGAAATGCTAAGTAAATAACATTATGAAATGGCAAATAGCTAACAAATACGGTAACCCGGTAACATTCCCTGAATTAAAGATTGTCATTCCATTTACGGCACAAAAACTCACCTTTCAGCATTTTAATAGCCACTGTGGTCGTTTCAGTACTCCCGCGAAGTCCTACTACTGTTCCCTTGGCAACCTGACCAAAAGCACCTTTCCCAATGATTTTTTCTATGGTCACGTTATGTCTCGGAACTTCCCAGCAGCGTGTTAACGGATGAAGAGGCACGTAATCAGCACCTGGAGGGGTACTTTGTGCTTTTCTATCATCTTTGTTCACTTCTATGAGATCCATGTATTCCGCAGGAGGCTGAGTGAGTTTTCTTGAATCAGGTAGACTTGGTTCGATATCTTCTAATCCTGTTTCATTCTATTAAACCAACATACCGTTAAGGTATTCATACAAAAATCTGTTATTAATCCCAGCAAAAAGTTTCACATGGTTACAAAAATCAATTCACCCATTTTCATCAGACAAACCCTTACATTCTTTCATAACCGAAGATTACAAATATTTTATAATCTCACTTGTCCTTAATATTACTAACATTCTGTTAGTTGCTGTTGAAACTATCATGTCCAATGGAGTACTCGAGGTTAATAGCGTATTTTCAAAAGCTACAAACTGCAACATGGAGATTGTCGATTGGTAATGCAATTTTTTGACAAATATACGCACAAAAACAAACCTCTTGCTGTACTCAGCTCCTAGATTAACGTTTAGAAAACAAGGCATCAAGAAAATAAGACGACCAAAAAATGTGCAGAAAAAATTATTTAGAAAACAAATATCAACCGTGTGCAGACCAGTTAGTGATCTATGAAGTTAAGACACGCAGTTAAACCAGGGACAACTTAGGGAAAATCCATGGAGTAGCTTGGTAAAAGACAGGATCCGAGGACAAAGATCTAATCGAGTCTAACTTCCTCCCCTATTTCATTGTATCTTCCATTAATGCAGCACGCTTTTTTTGTAGAACTACACCTTTATCCTTCTCATTTGATGCAAGCGTTTATTTTCCTTTAGAAGGTAGAGGTAATGTGAGATTACGTAATTTCTGGCCACACTAACATGAAGTCAATGTCTTAGCTGTTACTTACGTCGTAGACACCTCTTTCATCTTCAGAAGTCCTGCAATTGAGAAAGCATACGAATACCTATAAAAAGCTGAGAGTTTCATCAGCTTTAAAGTGGAATTTTGTGCCAAGATGAAACCATATCGGGCACATTACATCGACACAATCCAACAGGCAGAAAATTCTTACCTCTGTTTCCCTACAGCGCCTGAAAAAGAACGAAAGGAAAGAAAGACAAATGATGTGGATGTGGGTCAAAATTTGCTTTTGTATAAAAATGAATCTTCCAGCCAAACCCTTTCCTACCTTTCCTGTGTAGCCAGATTATGTAAATAATTAGAAGAAGGATTGTGAAGGCAAGAACCCCAATTATGGCCAACAAGACTTTGTTAGATGGGCAGTTACATTCCTCAGGACCTAAAATGATTCATTTTACAAAACTTGATCAAGTAACATTCAAACAACATTTACATTGATCCTGGTCGATAAACTGCTCTCACTACATATCTGAGGCCCATGGCCAAAAATCTAACTCTCATTGGCTAGGTACTAAAGAAAAATAAGGTGCTAATCTTTCTTTAATAATTTCCAAAAGTAAGATCATTTTGTTTAATTGACTAAAAACAACAACAACGACAAAAACAAAAGCGTGGAAATATATCACTTACTGAAATGCAAAGTAAGTCGCTGGTTCCTTCTCATCAGGATTATTACTTGTTGTAACTTCATTCATTAAATCTTTAAACCAGAGTAGCACTAAACCATGTCTGATTATGTACTTGGTTACTTTTTGAACTTTAATGCATTTAAAATTTCTTTGTTATTCTTACCTTTTGCCGTGCTTTCCGAGCCGTCTGTGGAGATAAAAACTCTATTTTAGAGCTAAATGAAAGTAATTGACTTTAGTTAAAAAACAATTGAGTTCCTCTCTGGTGGAAAAGTAGTGCTGATACAGTGATCGATGTAGCGACCCCAGAGTTCAGCCCCCCTATTTACGCATGATGAATGACTCTGTCTCTTTCCAATACGTTTGCATATCAAAGATCACTTCCCTGAAATTATAAATAAGTCCCGTATGGGGATGTGATTTCTGAAGTTGATATTTTTCATACAGCCATCGGCTGTGAGTGTAATTGCTGCCGTTTTAACTATTGTTATTTAATTAACCTTTTTAACTGAAATTTAGTGACAAAATACACTGAAAAACAACTTCTGGTACATCAGCCAACGGGCCTCTAGCTGGCACACAAATGTGAAGTGCGACGTAAGCGAAAATTTTCTCATTGATTCAGGTTTTTGCAAGCTACTAGCTTGCAAAAACCTGAATTCACTCGTAAATACCTCGATGTTGATGACACGGAAGTGCATGAAAACTAAGAAAAGAAAAGGATAAACCTTTGAAAGGGGAAAATAAGATTCATTTGAACATACTTCCTTCTGCCTTAACTTGCTGGATATTCGCTTTCTCTTGTTTTAGGCCTTCACCAAGCTCATTAGTTGCAGTAATGGCAAACTGATACACCTTTCCTCTCTCCAACGCTATTTTCAATTCTCTCACAGAAACATCTCTGATTTTCCTAATTACTGTCCACTGTCCCACCTTTCCATCAGTCACTACTCTTTGGTACACTGTATACATGGTAATAACTTTTCCATTACTTTCTGGCTCCTTCCACTTAAGGGTAATTGTATCGTCTGTTATTTCACCTGGCAGTTCATCTATTTCGACCACATCAGGGGCTCCTAGATTGATGTCAAAGACACGAAGAGCGTGAAATATCTAATAATTATACAACTTCTTGTTACAAACCTGGTCACAACCATTATCAGTGATAAAATAATCTGTAAATTGGTCGAGGATTATTTTGGGATATTTTTTGAAACAAAAGTGTAAAGCAAGCAAAAAAACTTTAAAAGACAAAAAATGATAATAGGAAGCCTAAAATGATGGTTGGTTGTAACCTAAAACAAATACTGCATATACAAGGCAAATTTGGATGATACACTGACCTCTACTAGCATTTACTTGTTACTTACATAGGATCAAATGAAGGACCAATGCATAGATGATGTTACAATTCGCCATTCATTTGTGGCATGTAATTACAGAAAAGGAACTCATTTTGCGTGCGACTATTTTCTGCTTTTCAAAGTTTGACGTTGCGCATGACTTAGTACAGGTACTCGGCAATGACACAGCATAAAACTGAATACACATGCTCCGCTTCCCAAGCCATTTGACTGTCCAGGGAAACGGCTCTTCCTCTCAAAACATAAGCTGACGCGGGTTTTTCCGTTGAGACAACAAGCTTTGTTTCTCCAGGGAGTTTGCCAACTGAGGAGGCGATGACTAGAAGCGCAAAAGCGATAACAGGTGCGACGAACCTCGTAGCCATGTTACGGCTGCTCAACTTCAGTTGATAAATTCACAGCTTTTACCATGCTACTTTTTTCGGTTGTGTGAGATTTGTGCCGGATGAAATTCGAAAAAAACTTTCCTGCAAACGGCAACCTTAATTGTTTTGGTTTGGGCTTATCCCTGCGAAATGAAAACAAGCTATGGTAATTTTAAAACACCGCCATTTCCCCTCGATAGACAATGTAATTTATAATGGAGAGTATAATTTTACTGACAGTATTATCTGGAATTGGCTCTAGAACTGCTGATTTTGAAAGTCTGTGACATAGGTTTGAAAGAAAATCGTTACAAACAAACCTAGCGTTAACACAAGAAGTACTACACGAGTAAAATAATGAAAGGTTTTGCGAAGAAAATGTCCAGAAGTGCGCATAAAATGTCGAAAATTAGTAGCAAATCCCGATAGCTATGGGACCCATGGAGGTTTGATTTTTTTAGGTGCTCTGAATATAGCTTATAGGTATGTAAGAAAACGATATCCATCGACCTTAATTATAAGCAAGAGGTTTAATTTCTTGGTTTAGCATTTCGTGCGTCGTAATTTTTCCTATTTTATCAGGTTACAGCTTACAGCTTGACTTCTTTTAGTAATACTCTGTTTTTTTGCGCTCGTACTTTTCTCATCTTAAAGAAAATACGCGGTCGGCTCTTCGAGGCCATCCACAAACGTTTTGACGAGATTTCCCCAAAATATTGGCATATTAAAAAAGATTTTCATGAAGGCCCATTACTTCAAACTTCAGTTCTTTGGTCAACCGATTTGCGAAAATCGTTTCACCGTCAAAAGGGATAATTAGTTATTGGGTGTTCTAAATATAGCCCGAAAGAGTTAGGAAAACTATATTCAACCAACTATCTAGCGGCCGTTGTTGTCGTTTATTTATACCAACAGGTTATGAAGCGTGAACATTATAAAAAACCAGAAAGGCAAGCAATACTTGATAAAACAAGTAGCATTTACGGAACGTAACCTCGTAGGTTGTCTATTGTTCTTACCTATGTTCACCTGTGGTTTATTTATTATTATGATTCTTTAAACGTAGGTACCTCTTAGGAAGGGAAAGGAAACTGGCCACCAAGGAGGAAGATAACAATTTAAATAAAAAATCTTATAATGCAGCGTGCAGATAACATTGTTAAAACTGAGAGAAATCTAAGTTGCCAACAAAATGATTGGTGTAAGGTGCTCAGTCACGAAATGACTTGTAATTCCTCACCTTCAAACTTGGTCTTCATCTTCCTTACAGTAGCATCTCCCTCGAATACAAAATTTCTAGAAAACAGTTTCACCGTGTAGTTGGTATTTCTCTCCAAACCGCGGAACGAATGAGTTGTCGTCCCAGGATCGGTGATATTATCCTTTTCTATCTCAGTTTCTCCCTTTTGTAAGATCATTAGGTATCCTGTAATCGGACTTCCTCCATCTTCAGCTGGTGCAGTCCATCTTATTGTTATAAAAGTTGCTTGTATTACTGATTCTGATGATTTGATGGATGCTTTCCCTGGTCTCTCTACATAGTGCCATAAAAAGGGATCATTTTGAGCAAAAAAAAAAAGGAGGAAGGAGAAATTTTTGGGGTGATTACCTCATAGTGAGTTTTGTCACAATACGTAGGATGAATGCAAGTCCTTGTAATATCACAGTTTAATGAATATACCTACGGATAAATTCAGCCAAGAGCTTAATAAAAAGAGGAACAATTAATAGCCCATTGTGAAGGAATTTTTCTATGGATACCCGCATGAGAGGATGTCAATCTGTCTAAAGTTTAATGCTCTCTTTTAACGTGTTTATTGCAACCAAAGGGCAAGGTGTCGACAGTCTTTTGTAAACCTTTTTTTAAAAAATGTGGGTGCATTTTCCTCTAAAAGATCAGGCCGACTATATCTGGCATAATTCCACTACTAAGCCTTTCTGCCTCATTGGGGTAACGAACGTGAAAAATATGTGAAGGTCTAACGCTGCCGAAGAGGGGAAAATGCAAACGGCACGCTCAGATAAGGCAAGATAGGATGTATGTCGAAATCTAAGCAGCCAAATTGTTAGAAAATGAAAAAAAAGTAGAATGATAAATCTCTTATTCGATGGTTGAGCATTAGCTTATATTTTTTCACACACCCATGAACCTTGCGAAATATCCGCACGCATTATATTCTTAATAATCGAATGAGTTTTACAAAGGGAATAAGTTACTCTGTCGAGTACTTTGTAAGAAAATTTTGCTTTCACCTCTTATACACCTGAAACATTGGTAGTGAGCAAAGGCAAAAGAAAATGCTGACCTTATATATAGTTTACTTCTTACGAAATACACTGATCTTTTTTACTTACTTATCTGATTTATCATTATTAATTTCTCATCAGATGGAATAAATCCATTGGCAGCAAGGCACTTGTAATGACCAAAATCTTGATCACTACTGAGTGGCACTTGTACTTTGTTTTCTCTGGCTCTGGCTCTGTTAATTTCGCTTCCCTCAGGTTTGTACCAATAGAGTGTTGGTAAAGGAACACCATCAGAAAGACACTTCAAAGTCACTGTCTGGCCAATCCAAGACTTCTTAGATGACGTGGTGACACTTTGAATTGTGGGCGGGTCTAAGAATAAATACCAATTTAATAAGCAATTGAATAAATAATTGGTGATACTTCATATCATTTGGAATATTGAAGAGATTTATAAACATAGTCATGAGAACAGGAAAAATATGCCACAGTATTGCAATTTAGAACAAGGCAAAACTACGCAGCAACATGTTGGTCGCACTGAACGATCCAACAGTTAAAGAAGCGAACTTTTAAGCAAGAAGGACACAAGAACACTTAAGAGTGAATTTCTCTAAAAATCAAAGAAAAATAACAAAATCGCGGACATGGTAAAAAAATCGTTCGTCTCATTTTTTGTCTACAGGTAGCTATAGGTACTACTTAAAGTGAAGTGAGGTTAGTTTCTGTAAATACTCATTTTAACGGAAATAAACTGATATTAATTGCATGATCGAAAATGAGTGCCTGCGAGCTCTAAATTATGCAGTTTTCAGGCCGTCCTTGCATGAACTAAAATGCAACAGCAGGACTTCTCTAGCTATAAATATATACATGTGGCCTTCCATCACCAAGTTGTAGTGATATTTTTTGCATCGTGTCCTTCCTGACGAAACCACGGGTTAATTACCGGTGGACGTGTTCACCATATTTAATTCATGCCAAACCCGGCCTAATGTAGTGTGGCAAAAATGCATGTGGTAGTTTCTCAAAATCTCCAGCAATACTATCACGAGGGCTTATAAGGTGGGTCTTCAAATTCATCGTTTCATTCTTCTGGTATCTTCTGCTGTTTTGATGTACCAACCAACCAAACTTCGCTAAAATTGTAAATGGCGCCATATTGTAATGAACAAAATCAACATTGCAATGGCACAAGCAAAGCATTGTTTGAGTCGCAGCCGCACTTAGCTTTTTATTTTTGCTTTGACATCAATAGTTCCTTACCTTAGAAATCGTTTATGGGCCCTTGTTATTCCGCTTGGAAGATATTTTCGAAATACTGTCCTTTGCAATTTGGTGTGAAGGGGGCCGACCGGCTAACTCATTGAAGCCACTGAGCCAGGATGAGTAAAATAAAGTTACTTGTTGTTGTCATTTTCTACAGCGTGTCACAACCCAGTTGTGATCAGTTAACGAAAGTAAACAAAAAACAAAAGCGTAATAATCGTCGGTGAGGGGAATAAAGACAACGGTTGCTTTAACTCCAGCAGAAAAAGAAAGTCTTAATCTTAACTTGATATTGTAGGTGGCGTTTGTGGCGCAGAGGAAGCCACAAGCGTTTTTTACAATTCTCAGGTGTTGAGACAGAGATTGAAATTATCTTAGCAAGAAGCGGGATTTTCGTGAAGCCTGATACACGGAAGAGCTGCTCCTCTTCCAAACCAGGAGAAAAGAAGAATGAGTATTGAACCTGTAAGATTAGAACATTTTGTTTCTTTCATAACGAGTCCACACGTTACTCAAGATGTTCCTTTCGGGGAAAAACTTCTAAAATTGTCGACTGGCGAGATCATAAAAACACCCAATGTTATCAGAACAATAGCAGAGCGTATTGTCCAATAGTATCAACAATACTGCTGTGAAATCAACTTTGAGCCTATGAGTAAGAGAACTCTACAGAGAGTTTGGGCCGTGTGTTCTTCATCTGTTCGCAAGTCTTTGCAAGGACTTGATAACTTTTCAGCATCAGGAATGGAAGCAATTGATGCCATGGAAAAACTAGTAGACAAGCATGTTGACTGTGGCAAGACTCAGCAATGAGCGAGGGAAATTAAGAAGCAACTTCGTTTTTCGAAGCAGTACCTAAAGGACGACTACAAGGTGGGTGCATGAGAATCAATTAAGTAATCTTTTTGAAATGTCGATCATATGCGCATGCAATGCTTTGTAAATATACACTAAATCACGCGCTTGTCATTTTACTTTTTATTTTAGGTACATGTAGTGGAGGCCTCAAAGGTTCCCGATCATTGTCGAGTTTACGCGCTAAGTGACCAGAGCAATGCTGAATTTCGGGACTCCTTCGACCATCTCCACAATGAGTCACATGAGCAATGTTATGAGTTACAGGAAGTATTGTGCACCATAGAAGATGAGTGTTCAAGTGCGCTCTCGTCAGCAGAAGATCAAGCTGACATGCAATTTACCATCAAACAGGCAAGGGATGATATCATTTGCTGGAAAGCCCATCAGCTACGTTCAGTCCATCAAGCTGAGGCGAAACATTCAGTTTTAGCCAGACTCGACAGCCGATCGGTGTTGTTAGTCCAGGAATGGGCAATGAAATATATGCCCCGAAAATATCGAGAGGCACAGTCAGATTGGTTTGCGAAGCGAGGATTGCCATGGCACATTAGCGTTGCCATAAGACGGTCAGAGGGTTCTGAGCACTTTGAATCGCAGACACCTGTTCACGTATTTCAAAGCTGTGCCCAAGACAGTGTGACGGTGGCTTCGATAATGCTTGACTGCCTCACTACCCTGAAAAAGGAAATTCCAGAGCTGGAAATGGCTTATTTACAAACAATATAACGCTGGCTGTTATCACAGCGGAAATTCAATCATCTCAGCTAAGCTGGCCGGTGATGCCATGGGAGTGGCTGTTGTAATAAACGACTTTTCGGACCCTCAAGGTGGAAAGGTGGTATGTGATGGCAAAGCGGCAACAATCAAGGGAAGGTACGTTGGAAGGTACGTAAACGAAGGCAATGATGTTATCAACGCTCTACAGTTCAAAACAGCCATTGAATCTGGCCAAGAAACCACAGGAGAGAAAGCAAGTTATGTTGCTGCCAAGCCGTCAAGCACCTTTAATATCAATTGGGATGGCATAAGCTTACTCAACAATTTTGAGTACGATGAAAGTGACACACGAGTGTGGAGAGCATTCAATGTGGGTTCCAGTAAAGTAGTGCCATTGGCCAAGTTCGAAGGAGTCATGAAGTTGCCCGAAAAATTGGAAATCCTAGACTCGCCATCGCAGAGTCCAAGTGGCGCACTGACGTTCAAGATTATGAGACACCGACATATTAAGGAAAGCTCTGTCAAAGCAAATTTCTTAACTGAAAGCGATCGAAGCTGTTTTGGGGAATATAAGCCAGATGACATGCTTTTCCCGTGTCCAGAAGAAGGATGTATAAAAGCCTACAGTCGCTTTGCAAACCTCCAGACACACCTAGATACTGGAAAACACCAAATGATGCTCGAACAGGAAACTCTCTACGATAAAGCTAAAAGAGAATATTCTTCCAAGCTGACGGAGGGACGCAGTCGAATACAAAGCGTTCAAGTTGCCGCACAATCAAAGAGTGACGGCTTGCCGCCTCCAATGGGTTGGGGCCTGAAGACAATTAAGAAAAAGGTGCGTTTTACAAGGAAACAGACTGAATTCTTAACTAACCAATTTCAAAAAGGGAAGTATAGTGGACGGAAAAGCGATCCACAGGAAGTTTCGAAAACCATGAGCCTAGCAAGAGACCAAGCGGGGGGACGTCGATTTCAACCTGATGAAGTCCTTACGTCGCAGCAGATTAGTAGCTCCTTCAGCCGTCTTCAGCAAAGAAGCGATTATAAGTTACAGCCGCCGGTAACCGAGCAAAAGCTAGTGAAATCTCAGAAGTGAACATGGAGAGCGTCGACAAGGACGAAATTTCCGCCGAAGCTAAGAGTCATCTATCTACAGTGTGTGCAAATGTGATGAGAGATGTGGCTATTCAACGTCCGATTGTATCTTTCGATCTAAACTCTGCGAACTTGTACAAAAACGTACACTTACAACTTTAAGAGTGGATAGTCTAAGAGACATGTGCATCGACCTTGGGCTGGATATTTCTGACATTTCGCCTCAGAAGAGGAAAAAGCCATTTATCGCACGACTCACACAATTAGTCCAGGAGTGTACCTGCTCTTCCAAGTAACTGAGCACTGAACGTTTTACGAATAACTGATCTGCTGATTATAAAAGCAGTGCATGTATTATTTACATGGAGGCGTTGCGTGACAGCAGAGTCCTACATATCGGATTTTAGTCACTCGAGCTCACCATTGCTTGTGAAAAAATCTTTGTGTTGAACGATTTTCAGTAAATTCGAAACTGGCGAGTGCAGAAGGCGCAAAAGGGATGCAAATGCTCGAATCCATGTTCACCGGATGAGAAGTAAACGGATACTAACGGCTATGTGCTAAATTTAACCTTTTGAGTGCAATTCAACTGTTTAACCGGTTGTGTGTAGAATTATGCAGAATTATGGTGTGATTCTCAAAGGGTAGCAAAAGTCGAAAATTGTTTCTCCTGTCTCCGTATATAAAAATCAAGTGTAGTTATAGACATTTTAATATGTTTCTAGTCATTTTAACGGCCAGCGAAGATATAACTGACCAAAACAGTTATTTGTGTCCGACGCGTTTAATTTTGTTATTATGCATTCATTATGGCGTCATACTAATTTAACCGAAATTCGGCTGGTGGTCATCTTTTGATAGTCATAGGTCCCAAAGAAATAAAACCCACATCGTTAAGAACTATCTTTCAAGGCTTCTTGGTAGTGTTATTGTAAACTTTGAGACACTACCACATGTATTTTTGCCAAGCTATTCTAGGCCACCTTTGCCTTAATTTCGAAAGGCCGAAGATGTCGTCTCTTAATAGGGACGTAGCTCCTCCAATAATAACATGAGACAAAAACTATCACTTTGTCTCGATAATGCAGTTCCAACTCAATAATTCTATGACTAGAAAAGTCCTTCCGTTACGTTTTTCTTAGCACGACAAGTGCCCGAAAAGTGCATAATTTCAGGATCGCGCTTGGTGAAATTTGAGCTATTTACCCCCGGAAATGTTAAAACAAATTATTCCCGTTAAAGTGCATATTTCAACAATCTAACCCCATTTCCGTTTGTTTACTAGATAAGGCTACCCACAGGCAAAAAATGAACCAAATCGATTTTTGACTGTGTCCGCGACTTTTTCGATAATCTGTGATTTTTATTGACATTTACTCTTAAATGGTTTAGTTCTAGCTTTTTTCGTCTTTGACGTACACCTTATGTGATAGCTACGATGCACAGATAAGGCCGTGGAATGTCATTCGCATACTAAAATTAAAACACAAAAAACTGGAGTAAATAGTGGAATAAAAAATCCGATCCTAAAGTTAAAGAAGCGAACTTTTAAGCGAGAAGGAACAAAAGAACACTTAAATGGTATAGTTCTAGTTTTTTTCGTCTTTGACTTATGTGATTGCTACGATGCACAGATAAGGCCGTGGGATGTAATTCGCATACTAAAATTAAAACACAAAAAACTGAAAAAAATAGTGAATAAAAAATCCCTTATTCGATGGTCTAATGAATAATGTAAGCTGAAATTTTGCTTATTGATAGTATTTTTTCTTGCCTCTTCAGGGCTAGGACAATTACTCAGCAGCTAGAATAAGGAGTATTTTTTTTTTCTCAGAGAGCATGGTAATGAATCTTGCAATCTGATGGGTTAGCGCAGTTTGTATTTTCCTATCTCTGCCCACCGGCACGGCAACACTTTTGTGAGTCGCAGAGTCATCCGAACCCTTGTCGGAAATAAATTTCGTTTTGCCGTTTGGGCATTATTTTTAAGCAAAGATGTGGGTCACGACCTTACGCCGATAAAATGCTACTCATTTTTAGTTTTAATGGAGTGGTTCCGCTCTATGTGACCGTTCATTACAGGTGGAAGACGATACAAACAGGCTGTTGTCACTAACTCAAAGGTGACCATGACCACTTAATAGAACTAACCACTAACAAAGAGGTAAAAATAAAAGCGACTAAGTAGGAAAAGAATCGGGGACTTTGACAACTAAACACTTAATACAGGTTGACCACTTAATATGGTGCTGCTTAATATAGGTTCGACGGTCTCATGGATTCAGCAGCAATAGCAG
Source organism: Pocillopora damicornis (assembly GCF_964200805.1). Classification (NCBI taxonomy): domain Eukaryota; kingdom Metazoa; phylum Cnidaria; class Anthozoa; order Scleractinia; family Pocilloporidae; genus Pocillopora; species Pocillopora damicornis. Next base: position 11,919,479 of record NC_142675.1, read on the forward strand.
CTTTTATGACATACTGAAAAACAGACTTACATTGCACAGTGACATAAGCTCTTACTGTCTTTTCCTGTCTCACTCCATTACTTGCGATGCAAACATATTCTCCTGCATTATTCCTGTCACTACTGTTGATGTTCAACTGTTTGGTGTCTGACAACTTAATCCCAGATTTTTCCCATCTTATCTTAGGTTCAGGAAAACCCGAGGCATCACAACTCAAAAACAGAGGAGTTGACATATTAACTGTTATATTCTGTGGCACTTCTGTAAACTGGACAGGAACTAGATAAGAAGAGAGGAACAACAAAATTTCCACACCATAATCGGGGATGGAGGCAATAGAGTGCCATTTGGGTCAAAACCATCCACTTCATATGCTATAGAAATAAGATTATAAAATGTAGCACAAATATAAAAAAAACATCAAAAAAGGAAAAAACTTTCTCTTTGTCGGCTAATCAGAATTTGTATCAGTTTTAAAATATTCTAATGAAAAGCGTAAGTTTACAGTTTTTGTGGACACAGGATAATTGCTTTGGAATAATGTTTACCGAAAAAATTATAATCAGACCTAAGATTAATCTCAAACTTGTTTCTAAATTCCAGGTATTCTGCTACACAATCAAATGTACAACCCTTTTGAGGCTCCCAAAAAGTTACACAAGCTTATAGACTTCTTCTGTCTTAAAACAATCTAGGATAACCATGGGGTACCATTTCTACAAAATCCATGATTGTTTTGTTCCTATTATGCACTTATGAATCATTATCAGGCTTGTTTCCTTATTATTGGGGACATGTTCATTATAATGAGGCATTGTTTTTTATCATTAAGCACCTTTTCATCGTTGTTAAGCACCAGCTCATCGTAATTAGGCACCTGGCTAACATTATTAGGCACAAGGCCATCATTATTAGGCACAAGTCCATCATTATTAGGCACTCGTTCAATATCATCAGGCGTAACTTTTGCCATTAGGCACCCACTCATTATTGGGCAGTGATGAAATTTTTCAAGACAGGCACCCTTCACTAGCACTTTTGCCAAGTACCTTGTGAGGAGCACTGTGTGGCAAGCTGAGAAATGCGTGCGAGCGCGACATCTCTTCAGTTGGAGAGCAATGCAAAAATGTCTGTAAAGCCACACAATATCTACTTCGTCCCAGACTTTTTTTCTCCTTCCTCTCACCCACCTCACACTCCGCGCTCTTTCCTATTACTCCCAGGAAAAGCCTCTAGGGGGGCAACCTAAATACCAGGGTCTCTATTTTTCCCTATTCAGGGTTGTAATAACTCATTGTTAGGGAAGTTTCATTGACGAAATGTAAACTGGTAAAAAACGTTTTTCCCATTTTGGATTATAATTCCAAAGTACTCATAAATGCTCAAAGATGTTTCTACCCACCATTTATGTTAAGTCTCACAATGGCTTCTGCTCCATCTCCAGCGTCATTATGTGGGACACATTTGTACTCGCCATAGTGCTGAGATCGATTGACGTTGTTGAGAGTATACTCACTGTTGCTGTTCCCACTTAGGAGGCGGCCATTAAAATAGAACTTGTAAATTGAAACTTGTGGCACAGCAGCCGTAGCTTTGCACTTAAATGTAACTGTGTCTCCCTCAGTGACAGTATTTTGTGCAGCATTGGTAGTAAGCCTTGCACCTTCGGGTTTGTCTTAAAATGTAAATCAAATCAAACTCTTAGTCCCTGCATTTTTCATGGCTCATACACTCTCCCTGGTCATAAATCATAACCTCTTGTGTAGGTATAGAGGGAGCATGATAATGCAACAAAGAAGGGTTAATCTTGTGTGTGGGTTAATCGAGTATCAATCCATGGAGTGCCTTGGTCAGAAAATATAACACTTTTTTAGAGGAAAATTGCAGCAAGTCATCCACCCATGGTTAAAACGCTGACTAAGAGCAAAATACTTTAACTCATATATTGCTTGCTGAACAACAATGGTATTACTGCAACAAGAAAAATAACACCAACTATTTCGTTACCAGGAGAGCTATTTAAATCCTCTGTTGACTAAAATGTGCAGTTTGTGAAGGCAAATTTTATTTGTTATCAGACTTTTAAGTGAATTGAGACATCGAACAAATCGGAAGAAAATGGGTGAAACCTCACAGCAAATCCTCCTTTACAGAAGTGACTAAAAGATTATTAACCTCTTCCATTTTGCCTTTTTCCACGCATTTAAAACTTGTAACTCCCTTATTCTTAAAGAATATATTATCCTTAGTATTCTTTCAAGCAGAAATAGCTTATTTCAGAGGAAAACTGATACTAAGTGCGCATAATTGTGCCCTGTAAAGATACATTTCGATACCATATTTGCACCGTGGCTACAACTTTCAAATGATATGTCTGTCTACAGTCCATTAGGAACCTACAATACGATGAGCACTTGAATCTTAACAAATGTAATACTACCATGAATTAACAAAACAAGGAACATAATCATTGCTGTATGTTTCGATACGTATGATGGGCTGAAATAAAACATCATTAAACCTTGTCAATACAAACTTGTATCAAAAGAAGGTCATTTGTATCTAAGGTCGGAAGTAATATACCAAACAACGGCAAGAGTTTAAATAAGAATCTCAGTGGGATAGTGATTGACAGGACTTTGCAATGAATCTGTATCACTGGGCTTTCACACATTTTCAAAACTTATGGATCTTTCATTCCGATAAAATACATTTCAAAATTTTTTACATCGAACACCTTTCTACACACTCTAATATCTCTTACTCTTTTAAGAACTTAAAATGGAAAGGATATTTGACTCTTACTAAATTTACATTATAATACGATTACTGGGAAGAAGCATTGAAATTATTGCTCTGTGGCTAAATATACAAGAACAGCACACTGACTAGCATTCAATAAAAAACAGTACTAAGCCTGGTGAAAACATTATATAGGCTCTTACAATGCACATCGATGAACATCCCTGCTGATTCATTTCCACAAGTGTTGTTTGCAAAGCATCTGTATTCTCCACTCTGATTTCTTCTGATGTTAATGATAGTCAGTAGCTTTCCTTTAATGACTTGACCAGTTTTAACATCCTTCCAAGACACATTTAGAGGGTGGGTCCCTTCAGTCACATTGCACTCCTTTTTCACATTTCTACCCTCCTTCACTGTTACGTTTTGTATCTGTTCCACAGCAGCTGGTACTAAGGGGGGTGGACGGGAAAAATAAGTTTTTTTAGTGATTAGAAACAAAGGCATGAGCAAAAGTATATCTTGGAAAACAATGGTTAAACAACTTTAAAAAACCTCTAAACTGTAGTTCCATAAGAAATGAGATCTTTCAAATGAACCCTGTTTTAAATTATGTCAATAACTTTATCCCCTAAAAAGCCTCGGTTGCAAACGTATGACCCCATCAAAGTTAAATTTGACTTCTGTCAGGCTGCACACATTTTCGGCAAACAACCGGTTTCATGTAGAAAAAGGGCTCAGAATATTGCACTAGCCCGTGAGCATTAAATATCTCAATTTTACCTTTCACAGATAGAAAAATGTTGTTTGTGCTCGTGACATTGTCAACTTGCTGATATGCCTGACATTTGTAAACAAATGTTTCTCCTCGTGATATTTTCTCTATCCATGTTCCTTTTTCACTTATGCTAACATCTGTTTCATTCCTAAGGAGCACATAGTTATGGACTGGTGGATTGGCTTCAGATGATTTGCATGTGAAATTCACCCACGTATCAGTGCAGCCATTGTTTTCAGTTGTGTTCCTCTCCAAAGTGACATCATCTGGCTTAACTGAAAATAACGAATTTGACAGATCATGTAAGCATACATGTTGATTTCATGTTACTGATGCAAAGTAAGTGGGTAAAACAAGTGAAAGTGCATTAAATGAGCATGTAATACATATTAAATAATTACTGGCATATCTTAGTTTTTCGAGAATTAGAGTTGAGAACATTGATTATCATTTTGCTGAAAGTAAATTTTTAATAAGAAATCAGAAGTTATTGGTTAAATAGGAAAGGTCGGAAAATCCAACTAAGGTGCAACAGTAAGTTTGTTATCAACTTTTAGCTCCTGATGGTAAGTGAGTATCAACCCTTTGACGGAAAAAAGACATCCATGGTCAATTACAGTACATATTATCCTGAACGTTCTGGAGAAGCCCTCCCAATGAATAACTTAGCTTTGATCGTGCAAAGAACTGATATTTATTTTTCAAAATTTTCTTCAAGAATTATGTGTTACTAAGGTGTACCTACTTTATGTCAACAAGTAAGAATCATAGCGCTAATTTCCAATGGAATCCTTTTAATCAAAACCATTACTACGTGTTACAACAAACCTATACTAAGTTAAAATTAAAAGCGCCTCTGAAGATAACAATGAATAATTTTCACTTATTTTAGCTACCTAAAGTGCTCTTGAATGTAGGAAACGAGTCTTCAAACAGCAACGTTCAACAAACCTGCATTAAGAGTATGAAAAGGCCATCTTTTCTCCGAAGATCACAGTAGACCTCTCTTCAGGTATCAAAAGTGAATGAAAATCGCTGATGCGAAAAAGACAGCCGCCATTAAAAACTTGCAATGTTTGTTGAAATGAAGCCAGTTAGTTTTCCTGTTGCATGTTCATGTTTTATATACATTTATCAAATCAGTCAAAATCAGTCTCAACACCCTCTGTTGGCATCCTTCTGTCTCGGGAGACAATGGAGTTGCGCCCATGGTCAGTCTGTGGTGGAGCTGCAGCGCCGGCTGTGGCTGTAGAGATCGATCCTCGAGCGGCAGATCCTGCTGCAGTTGCTGCATGCGAAGACGTTGTCGTCCGAGGGGGATGGGTCGGCCTCTGCTCTCTGGCGCCTGCGAGCTCTCTTGTCTTCCCGCTGCTCCTCTCTTTTCTGCTCTGCTGTCTTGATGGCTGACATGGTGGTGAATCGCCAGCCGCTGCGGTCCGCTGCCAGTGCTTCGAAGCCTGCTGGCGCAATGCCACCCGCCTTCAGGTCCCGCTTGAGCACATCCTTGTAGCGGAGCGAAGGTCGTCCAGTGGGTCTGGACCCAGTGGCAAGCTCACCGTACAGAATGTCTTTCGGTAGCCTGCCATCTTGCATGCGGGTGACATGACCGAGCCATCGCAGGCGTCTCTTGGTTAGCAGGGCGTACATGCTCACAGTTCCTGCCCTTGCTAGGACTTCGGTGTTTGGGATGCGATCCTGCCAGGTGATGCCGAGGATTCTCCTGAGGCAACGCAGGTGGAAAGCATTGAGCCTGCGTTCTTGCCGGGTGTAGGGAGTCCAACTCTCGCTGCCGTACAGCAGTGTGCTCAGCACACACGCCTGGTACACTCGCGTCTTGGTCTTGATGGTGAGCATAGTGTTCTCCCACACTCTCTTGGTCAGGCGGGCCATAGCTGTTGAGGCCTTGCCGATCCTTGTGTTCAGCTCGGTGTCCAGGCTGAGGTTGCTGGAGATGGTGGACCCAAGATAGGTAAAGTCCTCCGCCACATCAAGGGTACAGTCACCAATGGAGATGCTGGGAGCAGTGCTGACGTCTTGGCCCGGGATGTTGGTCTTTTTTATGCTGATTGTGAGGCCGAACTGTGAACAGGCATGGGCAAAGCAGTTGATGAGCTCCTGGAGGGCAGTTTCGGTGTGAGCTGTGATGGCGGCATCATCAGCGAAGAGCATCTCCCGGGTGAGGACTTTGCGCACCTTTGTCTTGGCTCGGAGGCGTGCCAGGTTGAACAGGCTACCGTCGCTCCTGGTGTGCAGGTAGATGCCCTCTTCGGATTGGCTGAAGGCGTAGCGCAGCAGCAGGGAGAACAGGATGTCAAAAAGTGTCGGCGCGAGGACACACCCTTGTTTGACGCCGCTCTTGATGGGGAAGGGGTCCGAGGAGGAGCCATCGTACTGGACACTACCTTTCATTTCCTTGTGGAAGGAGGTGATCATCCTCAGGAGCTTGGGGGGGCATCCAATCCTGTGCAGGAGTGTGAACAAACCTGACCTGCTGACCAGGTCGAACACTTTAGTCAGGTCTATGAAAGCGATGTACAGGGGGCGTCTCTGCTCACGGCATTTCTCTTGTAGCTGCCTCAGGGAGAAGATCATGTCGACCGTAGACCTTTCGGCTCGAAATCCGCACTGTGATTCTGGGTACACACGCTCTGCCAGTGACTGCAGTCTGTTCAACACGACGCGGGCAAAGGTCTTGCCGACGATGCTGAGGAGGGATATTCCGCGATAGTTATTGCAATCGCTGCGATCACCTTTGTTTTTGTAGAGCGTGATGATGTTGGCGTCACGCATGTCCTGAGGCACACTTCCTTCCGCCCAGCATTGTAGCAGAAGTTCGTGGAGATGTTCGAGAAGACTGGTCTCTTTGCCTGCTTTTATGACCTCTGGCGGAATGCCATCGTTGCCTGGGGCTTTGCCGCTGGCTAGGGAGTCTATGGCCTTACTGAGCTCCTCGATATAGGGTGGGTCATCAAGCTCTTCCATGACTGGCAGGGGGCTCGTGTTCTCCACTGCTGTGTCAGTCACGACGGTCTCCCTGGAGTACAGCTCCTGGTAATGTTCCGCCCATCTCGCCATTTGCTTTGCACGGTCTGTGATGATTTCCCCAGTGGATGACTTGAGAGGGGCAGTCTTGATTGCGCATGGGCCGAAGGCTTTCTTCGTTCCCTCATACATGGCTCGAATGTTGCCGCAGTCAGCCGATGTCTGGATGCCTTGACATAGGTTCTGCCAGTAGTTGTTGGCGCACTGTCTAGCAATCTTTTGGGCTTCACTTCTGGCTCGTCTGAGGGCAGTCAGAGTCTTTTCACAGGGGTCTTTCTTGTAGTTCAGTAGGGCAGTTCTCTTGGATGAGATGGCTGGCTCAAGTTCCACGATTCCGGCTTCGAACCAGTCGGGGTTTTTGCGCTCTCTCTTTCCAAAAGTGTCCACTGCAGATTTGTATGTAGCGTCACGAATGTGGTTCCATCTATCCTCAGTGCAGCTAGTTGGACAGTCGCTGAGGGCCTCTTGGATGGCATCTGCGAAACGTTCGCGTAGTTCAGGCACAGAGGTCACGGCTGTATTGATGCGGGGACGACCTTTGTGCTTTGAGTGGTGGATTCGCTTGGGTTGGAGACGCACTTTGCTGGCGACCATAGAGTGGTCGGTGTCGCAGTCAGCGCTGTGGTAGCTACGGGTGGACAGGACACTGTTCAGCAGGGGTCTGCGGGTGATCACGAGATCCAGCTGGTGCCAGTGACGGGATCTGGGGTGCCGCCAAGACACTCTGTGGTGAGGTTTCGTGGTGAAGAACGTGTTTGTGATGCAGAGGTCATGGAAGGAGCATAGCTCGAGGAGACGCTGCCCGTTCTCGTTGAGTTTGCCTACACCAAAGTGGCCGATGCATCGAGGCCAGGAGGTGAAGTCTGAACCAATCCGGGCGTTGAAATCGCCAAGCAGGTACAGGTGTTCTGAGGGGGGTATTTCCTTGATGGCGGTCTCAAGCTGGCTGTAGAACTCGTCCTTAGCCTCTGCTGTAGAGCAAAGCGTGGGGGCATAGGTGCTCATGATGTTCACAGGGCCTGAGGATGTTGTGAGGCGAAGGGAAAGGATGCGGGCTGTGCCTTCTGAATGAAAAGTGAATGAAAATCGCTGATGCGAAGAAGACAGCCGCCATTAAAAACTTGCATTGTTTGTTGAAATGTAGCCAGTTAGTTTTCCTGTTGCATGTTCATGTTTTATATACATTTATCAAATCAGTCAAAATCAGTCTCAACACCCTAGACCCTAATTAATTTAGAAAGTGAAGTTTATGCACAGCCTGGATTCACGCCTTATTGAAGAACTTGTAGGTGGTCCAGTGCTGTAACAGTAACCTTCATGTGTCGCCTTCAGCTCTTCCCTAGCAACATTATTAACACTACCCTTTCAAAAGCCTTGCAGTACAATGTAATTTCATTGAAAACATCATATAGGCTCAACAGGGTGCGACAGAAATGCTGTCAGATATCCTAGGCTTGGTGAAAAGTCCCATCATGCAATCATGATTCCATAGTGATCTGCTCGATGAGCAAGCAGACTTTGCTAAGACAGAGCAATTTTTGGAAGTTTTTCTTGTAAGGCAACATTAGTTGTTAGTTCAATGGTCGAGAACTGGGTAAAGGCAATAATTTGATTCTTCATTCCTTTGAAACCATGCAAACTCTTTTCCGGCGTGTACATGTGCATGCATAGATGAAAGGCGTTTCCAAGCGTTTTTATTTTAAATAGAAAAATCTTGAAAAGGAAAAAAACCCTTTAATTTGGTTAGTTGGCTTTTAAGTAATCGATAATGTAACGTGTAGTTACAAATATACTTTTTACTGCAAAGGAAACCGCCAATCATATTTCTTAGTAAAAAATTAAAGTGTTGTTTCCATTGATTTAAAATGTGATCTGTTATTTTCAAATATAAATTACAGCTGAGAGGGCATTTCCGCGGACTTACTGCTATAATTTAGCTCTTGAGCGGACGACACGATGGTAGTGTTAGATCGGTGCACGTGGTGTGAAATGCTCTCTCTCTCAATTCTGTAGGGTGTATATCTACAAGGTACTTTTCGTTAATAGCCTCAGTTTAAAATGTCAATTCAGAATTTATTAAGGTCCAGCAAGGGGTTCTTCTTTGTCTTCACGTTTTGTCATGATAAGTTCCAATTGACTATTTCAAAATACAGATATTTCTGGTTGGCTACCGCAACAACTTAAATTACAACTAGTTTGATTTCATCTCGTTCTTTTTGAGACCCAGGTTATGTTTTCCAAATTAAAAAATAAAGTAAAATTCTAGAATTGACTAGTTCATGATGCTATAAGATCTACAATTATTAATTAAGATCTGCAATTATTAATTAAGATCTGCAATTATTAATTAAGATCTGCAATTATTAATTAAGATTAAAATTAAGATCTGTTATTGTTACTTAAGTAGTAGCCATGTTATTACAAAATTGACAGACAACTTCACGTCATACAGACTCTTCAGTAACACTATTTAATAATTAACTTATTTTGGAGAGGGTTCCTGGTTATAACCAGCTAGAAGGGCGAGGTGATTTTTGTTTTTTCATCTCTTCCTGAAAGTACACATTTTCACTTCAAAGTCTTCACCTTGTGCAAGAATATAATAACCAAAATAGTTGAAAAGTGCATTAGTTGACTGTCAAATTGAATTAAGTTTCATCATCTAAAGCATTCTCAAGCTCTTGTATTACATGAAGTTTTTTTCCTCTAAAGGTCTCTAAAAATTAACATGTACATGTGAAATAAGATAATCATTATTAGGAAAAAAACTTCCCCTTTGCTGTATGTTTGGTGATTACAGCTCGCTCCACTTATTAAATTTTGCTTCAGTGCTGTTGTTTGTGGCATTGTTACTTTTTTTTTTTTTTCAGTATTCATATGACTTTTTCAAGTTACTATCCATCATTTTTTTATCGGACTTTTCTAAAAAATAAGTTAAATGTACGTGCCACTCGGAGTTGAGCAACATGTGATATCATGGGATCATAACATGAAGGTTGTTTTTTAAAAAAATTGAGATGTGAAGTCATTTTACTTGATGTTTCTAACATATATACAGTGTCTGTGTTTCAAAACTAAAATCCCATATTTCTATTGCAACATCGTCAAGGTTTTTGTACTTCCACACTAGTGCAATATTCGCACAAACTTTAAAAGATGAGCAAGCTTTCTACACCAGTCTTACCATAATTTAAAGAATCTTATCTTAAACTCTGAAAAAACAATTATTAGTATATAGCATCAAAATTTCCCTGCAAATACAGCTAGGTCACATTAATAAGGCAAATTAAATAAGAATTATAGATACATGTAGTTGGTAGTAAAAGTTGTACTCACAAAGTATATTGATGGTGATTGTACTGTTAACTGGACTTGGAACCCCATTGTTTGCAATACAGCGGTATGTCCCACTATAAGTCCTGTTGGTATTTACAATATGCCAGGGATTTCCAACAAACAGCACTTCATCCTCTGACACTCTGGTCCAGGTAATGTTTGGGTCTGGTTTACCAGTTGCATTGCAAAACAAAGTCAGATTAGAACCTTCATTCACAGTCTGGTTGTTACTATATGACATCATCCTTGGTGGAACTGAAAGGAAAGAATACGACAATGTATGACTTTAATCTAAAAGGTAGTGGTAAACAGCCACAGTATATAGATAATGTACTGTGCAATAGCCGTTTTATTTAATGCAGTTACCATTTCCTCTAGCTTTGCTTTGCTTCATCTAGATTATACATATATAGTGATTATCACTCAATAGGGAGTAGTCTTCAAAATTTACTTCTGTTGAAATTTTCCACAAAGGGAATGCTGAAGGGAGGAGGTGAGCCATAGAAATTACGCCGGCTCAAGGTTGTTATTCTTTTGGGAAACTCCCTTGCCCACAGACAAAGTTTTCTAATTGGTTGGTTTAGCTCTACCTATCAATCACAAGCCAAACCGCTTCATTTCCCTATTGCCGGAAAGGAATGATGGTTTACTCTGTTAAAAATGAAATTTTTAATTTTTAGCCTTTTTACAACTACCCCTCTACATTTAAAAGGGTTATTTTTCGAGGAGGGGGGAGGGGGCAGAGGACAGCTCAACACAGGCCAGAGGCAGTTTTCTAGTGTTCGTCGGGACATGCTGTCTCACGCATTGCAAGCAGGGAAAAATGATGAAATTTCCAGACTGGTCTCCCGATAAGGTCTCCTGCTAGTGTTGCTAAATGGGAAAAGGTCAATATTTCAGATGGTTGTTCGCGTCAAAAACATTTTGGCATGTAAACCTTTCGAGTGCAGTTATTGTTGTTTGTTCACTGCGACTATCGTTTGCGATCAAATGGAAGAAACATCAGCGATGGGATTAACAGCAGCCACACTCATGGATTAACAGTTTGAAGATAGGGAAAGTGGCATATGACAACAAAGGAGCTTCAATGTTTTGTTGTAGGAATTTCTTTCCTCGCTGGAAAAAAACTGCCCCATAGTTTCACTCATTAGCTCCGCTTGAGGTTTTTTTCTCGGGAAACCATGCCTCTGATTTTTAAATATATGTAGAATAATTTTGATGTGTTATCCGCTCATTTCTGTAAAAAGAGGTGATACGCAACTACTCCGTGAGTGTTTCACTTTTTAACAGCCTTCTCGAGCAGGCATCGTATCCCATTCCTACCTCAGCTGCGCACCATTTATTCAAACTCTAGATAAAACATGGCCAGTCGAATAAATGGTTGCAAGCTTGTAAGTTAACTCACCCTAATAAGACGCCTGCACCAGGCAACGCGAAGAATAGTCCACAATTTGAACTTTGAAACTGCTACTGACAATAACTCCTCGAATTTCAGAATTGTCTTTTCATATATTCGCTAGCCTTCAGAAGTTTAGTATCCATGCTATATAGAATTCCTCAACGCTAGCAGCACACCTGTTTGTTTCAAATCTGATTAACTAATAAATGCTCAGTTCTTACATATGATTGTTGTTTTTTAATCTCTCTTAAAACAGCTATGGACTTTTAGATTCAAAAGAGATCCAAACGTAGACTTAAGAATAACGTGTATTAACAAAGTATGCTCTGAACATTTAGAACAAGACAATAATGTTAAGTTTGTAGAGAGCCAAATGAGGAGATTAAAATATGTAGCTTTTCAATCATTGCTTTCATGGTCAATAAGAAGTCATTTGAGAGAGAAACTTACAGTACTTCATTGCCAGTATAGTAATTATGGGAATGTTTTAGCATCAACCTTTCACTGCTCTGTCTCTCTCTACGAATCTCTTTTAACATGTAACAGGCTAATACTACTGTCAGGAACGTATTCACTTCAAAACTCTCCTAGTGCTATAATGATCACTATCTATTGCTAGTCTCATGACCAAGTGACCATATTTTCCTAGGACCCACTGAATTTTGGGGAAGATATTTACATTACCATTTAAAGGAGATTTTTATTTTTTGACAAATAAAGCTGTGATACATTTGCTTCCTTTTTGTGTTGGCATCATGTATTTTAGGCAATCTTTTAAGAGTGTGTGATGAACAAAAGCTTGAGGTTGTCTACATGATTCTCAATTGAAGATTTTATTAAATTAAATTGGGTGCTTAATCCCACTTTGTCGCCAATCTCTTTTTCACTGCAGTCTGAGAACTGGTTTATCTGTGAATTTGAAAGCTTTGGCAAGAAAAGAAGAGATTTCATCCGTAAGATGTCTGCAAAGTATCCTTGAGCATCCATTTTGAATTATTTTCTTCACTTTTCAAACCACATTTATTTATATTTACGATAGTAAACCAAGAGACCCAAAATTTAATTGACCTATGTACTGAATACTAGGATCCTTAAGTTAAAATTAAATTGTTCGACCCAATGGCCATGCTGGAGGTCTGGTAAAATATTGAGCGAACTTTATTGACAGCGGCAATTAAAGATCTGAGATTTTAAGGACATGCTTCCATGATAACAATGTCATATATGATGAATACTCCATGGAAGAAGGAGTTTGAAAAATCATGGACTTCCCGGCTCACGTAAACAGGTTCACCACACCATCTTTTATGTCCACAACAAAATTTTAAATGAGAGGCCTGCGCTACAAATCAAGCTCAAAATTTTATAACTTAGAAGACACTGAGTATAAATCCTCCTTTAAGGCCAGCATCTAAATTTAAAACATTTTCTACGTTCGAGAAAAAACTGGTAAGACGGAAATCTGTTTACAGCCCAACGTTAGTGGGCTTTTCACGCATGAATTGAGCTTTCGAGTAAATTGATTCAAGAGGTTTCCTTTTGATAAATTGTTGAGATCACTTAGTGTATTTAATAAAACAATTTTTTTCTTTTCAGTCACGATGATTAGATTTAAAAAAAATAATTTCCTATTTCAAAGAAAGGAATTAAAATAAAATGAAACAAAGGTCTTGAGAAAATACACAGAAAACTGCACGCATGCTATTAAATAGTTTTTATCACATAAACTGCGGTGTTATACAGGGATTTCCGGCCCTGAGAAAAGCCGTAACAACACACGTGGAAAAATATCGTATTTTTTCACAGGTGTTAATATAGCCAATCAGCTGCTGACCCGTCACTCGCCTTTGGCGCCACTCGGCCAGGTTGATGAATGAACGGCGAAGCCTTCACGATTCACAATACAACTTGTTTGTCTTGAGAATCCTCGAATTATGGAGGCTAAAACACTAAAAATACGTATTGCTGATAGACAGTGAGGTTCAAACTTTCCTAGAGGGGGAAGAAAACGATTACACTAAAAGAAAAACCGAAAGTTACGTATTCAGTGGCTTTGGTGTTAGCATTTCTCACGGCTGAGAATGAAAATCGACAACTGGAACATTTGTCACTGGTTGATTTTGGCCGTTTGCCTGAAAGATTTCTTCTTTCGGTAAGGACAAAGTCAATAAATAAGAATTTTGTAAATTGAAAATTACGACTATTGTTGGTTTTGTAATCATGATTCAACGCATTTTTCCATCTTGAGAGTTAGCGCCAACGCACTCTACGACTGTTATTCGGGGATTGTCGATTCATTTATTTTCATTCGTTTATGAAGTCGGCTTTTCTTCTCAAGAAAGGGCTACTGTGTTTATATGATAAACAAAATAATACATGGTTGCTTGTAGATATGAAATGTTTCTTCTCGTGTTTAACCTGACATCTCACTCGTTCGCTGCTCTCAATCGTGAGCTACCGATTTTAACACTCGAAGAGAGATTCCATATCTACGCGCACACATGTATTATTCTCTATATCCTCTCTGACATTTACGTCACTACAAGTTTGTGTCTTCAATTAAACGAGATTTTTCAGCGCGCGGACTTCCTGAAACGGTCAATTTCCAAACTGGTTCAATTCGGCTAATCAAACTGTGACAACTTTTAATGGATGACAACGAAATCATCGACTCTCTTTTCATGAAAGAGAAAGTGCTGCTGAAAGAATGGAAGAGTTACCTCGCCGACCTCACGAAGGTTTTTTTTCAGCATGCATGCCTCTTTGCTTGTTTCGGCAACAAAAGCTCCTGGAGCTTCTTCAATTTTCAATCTTCTTCTTCTTCAAGCATGCAGAGCCGACGAAATTTTAATCGTAGGCAAGTACTCAGTAAATCATAGTTGCTATCTTTTATTTTTATAGCAGCGGAAGGCTGCTATAAAAACTATCTATACCGAGGAGGCGAGCTACGGCCAAAAGGATCGAGAGGTGAGAGGGTGGGGCAGTGGAAATCACAGAGTCGTCCCACCTTTCCCCGCTCCCTCTTTAACTCTAAATCAAACGTGGCCGCTCGAATAAACGATCGCAAGCTTTTTAACGTTAACTCGCCTTAAATCAATGAGGCGAATGCACAACAGTTTACCTCGATCTGGTAAGTAAAATATATTGGTGAACGACTCGGGTTTAATTATTTATAGGCGATGTACTGTTTTGATATAATTTACAATCTGTTTGTTGCACCGGTTCATTGAAAGACAATGTGCGTCATACTTTGATTTATGAGCTTTTACTTTAATGATACGATAGTGAATTTTGATGAAATTTGAATTCCATCAACTCCTGCAGAAAAAGAACAACACAGAGTTGCGATAGAAACTTCATTTGTTTTGTTTTTTAATCAATTTCCAGTCTCTTTGAGAAATGTCAATAAATTTGCCTCCCCTCCAACTCGCATTTTAAAACACGCTACGGAGAGCCTGTCAAAGAGAATTAGTTAATCCGCCTCTCACCTGTAATTTCCAGTCGTATATTATATCTCCAGTTACCAAGGCTCGTCTGAACCACACACTGAATAGTAGCATCCTCCAACTCACTGACATTCATAATTATCAAAGTGGCCACTTCACTTTTCTTGACATCAAAACGATCGTCACTTACAATTGTTATAGCGGCTATTACTGCGATCTGAGTTCCATCCAGTTGCCAAGTAGTTGATAACACCAATTCACCAGTTCCCAGTGTATAGTTCCACTTCAATACCACATTGGTACTTCCATTCAACACTGGATACTTGACTGTTCGTACGTCATTTGCGCCAGACGGGGTCCAGGCTGGTGGTGGAGCCGTCCATGTAAAAGATTCAGCTTTGAATTGAACAAAAGCAATAGTTGTTGAAACAGCTAGTTATTTTAATTGGCCCAAGCTATTCATTTACTTCATACATGGTAATTTCCCATTTAACTCTTGATGTTGCTCTTATATGTAAACATATACCGTCAGGATTACCAGTGTTTATGTTTGGCAGTAAATGTGATATGCCGCAAATCTTTTGAGAAATGTCATGCGCTGGGCTACAATCGCAAAAGAAGAAACAAAAGGTGAATTGACGCATAACTCGTTTGCGCAGATATATGTTTCTAATGGTTAAAAAGGCTGAGTAAGGAATGCGTTAAAGCTTCTTGCGTAGCAGTGGACTGAGATTTTGGACAGTTACACTCGAGGAGAGTAACCCATTTGGATTACCTGGGGTACACTGACCGTATGGCTTCCAATTTGTAGGAGAAGGTTAATTCAGATAAACATGTCTAGACTAAAAGCGGAGTTCTGTAACCTCAAACCCTCATGTTTTAATTCAAATCAGTGTAATGAATAACTAAGCTCTCTTTTTTTCTCTGCTGCTTACAGAAACGCGGTTTTTCGTTGGTACAGGCCAGGAAACATTAATGGAAATACAAATATTTCAGTAAAACATGTGGAGGGAATATGATTTTTATAGCATAAGCCGTTCTAAGAGTTAGGGATGTCATATGAAACCTGCTTTTTACAAAGGAAGCAACATTTCTACCTCATGATATGACGTCAGTCACACTTTAAGGTTAAGGTGTGGAAAGGAAACTCACTCACTCGATTTTAATCTGATAGACAATTAACTCATGCATTAAACTTGAATTAATAATGGTAATTAATAATGGTAATTTAGCCATATTTTACACGGCAGCTGGTTAACCATGTTTTGAGTTTTCACACATACGCAATTGGCCTGTGAGCTATTCCGTTCCTGATTAGGAACGCGTCAACCTTAGCAGTCAGAATAATAACGCGTAATTCAATTTTTGGCTTAGGCTTAGTTTGAATTTTCAATATCACTCTACGTTGGTTATTTTTTACTCTCTGGCCTTCAATTTATCTGACTTTTACATAAACCTTTTCTTACGCATATGGTTTACTTTAAGTTCTCCGGTTAACGTTTATAAGGCTAATAACCAACTATTCGTTTGATGTATATTGGAAGGAGATAAGAAATGATTTAATTTCCCAACACTTCATTTAAGAATTAGGGTATATAATTAAGTTGCTCTAAAGAGCCCATAATTATCTGTAAGAAATGGTGCCTAAAATACCTATAATAATCTGCACATGGCATTTACGCCTGTCACAGTAGCGATAGCAGTTTGCTCCAAATACTGATTTGCACAATTCGACTGTCACGCTGGCAAAAACACCAGAATTTCGAAATCACTACATTAAAAGAAGATACTAAGTGCAAGATTATTTTGTATTTCTATGTTTTTTAACATCCCAGTACAGTAAATCAACCGGAGTCTTTAATTGCCTGGTCTGGACTTGATAAATATTAACCAAGAAAGATTAAGTACTTTTGCACAATTTCAGAAAGCTGAGAAACCGATGTTTTTAAATAAATTATAGTGAACCTCTAAATGAACACAGGTCAAAATTGGCATGCTTTCAGCCCTCTCAGATATATATATATATATATATATACATCACACAATATAGAAATATAACGATTTTTTGCTGAGTAAAGTTTTAGGAAGAGTATGCTTGTCCACTTCTGAAATTTTGCGATGTCGCCAGAGTTAAGAAGGGGCAGCACACCGAATTCCAATATGGCCGACAACACTCGGACGCGACTAGGCCAGATCATGAAGTCGAGGTTAGTGAGGAAACTTCTTCTTTGATTCTGACTTCGCACAAACGGCTGCTTGTCAACGTACAGAAGACGATATCCCGGGGTCTTCCCTTTGTGGCAGATCTCCCGCAACTTTGAAGAATAAAGAATTAAAGTTCTGGCTAAAATGTGGAGGTGATTCACTGACGGGACTTAAAACAAATAAAGCTGCTTTAGTTAAGAGGTAAGGCCAACTACAACACTCGATTGTCATTATTACTCGCACTCTTGTTGTGTTTTCTCTTAAATACCTCGTGTTTTATAAAGGGTCGAAGAATACATCAATTCTGTACGTGAAAATCAACTGGTAGACCCTGATCCCGATCAGATTTATTCAAAATGGAAGCTACGTCGCGACAAAACTTAAGATGTAAAGTCAGACAACCAGCCTTCCTTAAAATATCCTAACTCCTTGTCAGGGGTGTTTAATTCGCTATCATTGGCAACTGAAGAAATAGGTTCCTCAATAACAGTCGCATTGAGTTTGTCCCGTTTCAGAATATTTTTTGCCTGTACTAATGGCTGGCGAAGAGTAGGTGCTTTTCTTTTACGTGGAGAAGGAATGGACCACGCAAACTTCGATGGAATAGCACCATCGGCAATGTAAATTCGGCCGCTCGGAGATTTTCGAAGATCTTCAGGCCTAAAATGAAGTGAACGAACCTTTGTAGTGCTTGAGGAAATTTTGAAGTTTTTTCCCTCTTCGCGGCGAATGACGTGAATCCACTGCTTTCTTCGTAAAAGCAAGCTTGGAAAGAAAACATACGACACTACTTACCCTGTTGTCGTTGTAAAACCCTGTTGGTTACATTGAGGAACACAACAGCTTGTAGGCATGTCGATAATATGTAGATATATAGTAAAATAGTGAAGATAAAGACGATGTTTTCACACGATATATCATATTAGAGCAACTTACTCTCCAAGGTATTTCCTTAGTAACCTCGACTTCATGTCTGGCCCGGTCGCGTCCGAGTGTTGCCGGCCATATTGGAATTAGGTGTATATCCCACTTTAAATATATTGAATGTTCTAAAACTTTCTTTTAACGTATTTCCAGAAACAAGTGTGGTTTTATATACTTACTCCTAAATATAGTTTAATGGACAAATTTTGAGGGAAAACTATGCTCTGATATGATATACCTTAGACCACTCTTACAGATAATAAAAAAAAATAGTTAATGTTTCACGCATTCTTTGAGATTTGATCACGTCATTTGGACTTACTTCAGCCAAGACATAATATCAATTTAACTTGCTATTCCAAGCCTTAAGCTTAAATTGCATATAAAGTGATTAAAACCTTTCACATTTACAATTTAATTGTTAGTAACAAAGTGGAAAGTACGCATGGAATCAAAATTGCAGAAGCTCTCGGGTATGTTACAGAAAATCAAATATTCATCATATATTTGTCAAGAATTAACGTTTCTTTCAGGCTGATGCGCCCGTGTTTTCTTCCCAAGCAGAAAAAGGTGATTCTAGACGCATAAAATAAACAGCTGACTCGGAAGAAGAACATCTGTGCTCGATAAGAATATCTAACAAACTCTAGACACTCAAACTGCCTGACTACTCAATGCTAATTGTGTTACCAGCTGATTTGGAAAATTTGCATTTCTGTACACGTAGTGACATTAAGCAAATCAAGGTCAATTCATCAAATACACTGGTGCAGAAATGCAGGGCTTCTGGACTAATCGAATCAACAGTTTCTGAAAATCTCCTCAGAAATGGTGTCAAACTTAATAATCAACGAACATAATGTGACAGTTACCATCTAATAAAATGTAAGGTTACTTATGAAGCATAATACTAGGCGAATTTTTTTTAGTCCAAAGGCACCGCTTGATAGTTTCGGTTTCCATATTTAGTAGGTTGCCAACAGTAAATAAGGCCGACATTATTCGTTTATTTTGAATGAAAATCAATCGGTTCAATGTGCATGCGATGTAATCACACGAGGAGTGACATTCAGTCATTTATTTTTGCAGTGGTAAACGACTAAGCGTAACTGACGAAAGGTCCATTTGCACAACTGATGCAATGAAATTTAAGGCTTAATTCTCGTAAAACAATTTTAGGACAGCAACTTACCTGAGTAGCGAAACACAAACACAAATATAATGAAACATAGGACAATCGGAAATTTCATTCCAGTCAGTTCAAGACACCAGGTAGATAAATGAGTTTGGTTTCACAGTCTAACTCCCTTCGTCGTCAAGTTATTTCCTCCTCCGTGACAAAGCAAAGATTATGTAACGTCAGTTACCCACAATTCCCTGGCACTAAATGATATTGCGATCACCTCTCTCAGGACGTTATGTATCACTTTTTATGGCAACTAGTAAGCAAGAACCACGTAGTAGACATGTCGTTAGTAAGTAAGCAAGTAAGTCAGGGAATTTCGTAACTTTTTGCTAAGCGATCGGCGGTTCGAACTGGTCAAGTAAGTTTACGAGACTCAGTTTTACTTTATAGCGTCTTAGTGAAAATGTCCATTAGTCGAATGAATAATCATATAATTATAGTTATATAATAATAATTATGCCAATGTGGAATTTTGGGAAAGCATAAGCATATTCTCTGTGAAATGTGGCATCTATGGTTTTCGATTGTTTATGATCTGATGTGAAACGCGAGTCGCGAGAACAGTTAAAGGTCATTGGCTGACTTATTTAATTCGACTAAATGCCATTATAGCATTGACTTAAGCTTCTTTAGGGGCGACTTGACCGATAACTGGGATTTTTTGTGGAAAAAATAGGCGATTTTTCAAACGAGGTCGAAATAATTAGTCTACGTAGCTGGCGATTTTTGTTGGGGGGGCGCCTAAGCAAGCTGTCAAGCCTCAAAGGGAATGAAAAACGAATAAAAAAATAAACGTCTGCTTCGCAGGCTACACAAATGCAACGCCATGTGTAGCTCAAACCAACATTTACGATCGCTTGTAAATTTTGTAATTTCACCATCAACGAACAGAAACTCATCTGAGGAACTATTTAATTTCACCCTTGTTACCTGTACACAGTTCGAACGTATTGTATCATCTATGCCTTCTAATAAGTCTCCAGGCCCCGACAAAGTCAGCATGCGAATCATCAAAGACTGCCTTCCCGTTATCCTTGGCCCGTTAACACACATCATCAACTGTTCTTTCGTAACTTCCACATTTCCAAACTCCTGGAAAGCGTCAGAGGTCACACCATTTCTGAAAGACGGAGATCACGAGGAGCCATCAAAGGATCACCCCCTTCCGATGCTTACCGTTGCTTCAAAGATCTGCGAGAAGGAAGCACTCCAACAGTTCAGCAGTTATTTACAACGTAACAGCCTCCTTAATGAACATCAAAGCGGTAATCGTAAATACCACTCTATAGAGACTCTTAATATTATGATCAGCGACTTCTTATTAGATGCAATGGACAAGCTGAGCCTTGTTGCCGCCGCCAAAACCACGAAATGGTTTGAGACTTACCTGACTGACAGAACACAGGTGGTCCGTATTGGCACATCTACATCTACACCCCTCCCTATCACCCATGGCATACCACAGGGCGCCATACAGTCACCGCTTTTGTTTTGTATTTATATCAGTGATCTTCCTCTCGCTTTACAAGCATGAGGGGACGCAAATCGTCTGCACTGTAAGTACATATCAAGCTCTGTAGGTGATTTAATCCCATTTTAATCCCATCCGATCTCACAATTTACGAAAACTTCATTATTCTTGTGAAAAATGATAGCCGTCTTATTGAAACTTGATGACAAGTATAAGCCGGCAAAGAAAACAGTGCAAAAGCAATTATCTGTCACATCGCTGTCAGCAGCAACAGGATTATGACACCTTACAGTCCCCATACATTTTCTTAGACTAAAAGTCTAAGAAAATGTAGGGGACTCTCCGGGATACTTACAGTACAGACGATTTGCGTCCCCTCATGATGCAATCTCAAGTCCTACGTAGACGACTCTAAGATTTTCTTATCCTTTCCAGTCACAGATGCTGAATCTGCAGAACGTGTTATTGAAGAAGATTTAAGACGAGTGGCTGCCTGGTGCTGTAAAAATCAACTATTAATCAACCCTGGAACACAACAACTACTACGCAGGCTTCCCAACGAGATCGCGATCTCTTTCTTGTGGAAAGCCTCACTCAAAAGAGATTTTAATGGGATCATTTTATCGTCCCCCAAATGGATCTGATTTCTTGGATGTGGAGTTAATGTCGTCGTTTGAGAATGTTTTGGAAGATGCTAACGCCGAAATGAAAGAAGTGATTGTAATGGGCGATTTCAATTGCCATTTTTTACTTGGTGTGAGGTGTCAAGGTGAAACAAGGAAGCTCAAGAGCATTTTTCAAAGCATGAATATGACACAGATTGTTAATGAGCCTACTAGAGCCACAAGGGAATCCCAAACTCTTCTTGACATTGTTTGTACTTCTCAACCACAAAATATTACCTCAGTCAAGGTGGTCAATTCAGCGCTTAGTGATCATGACATAACGGCTTTCGTCAGAAAGTTGAATTCACCGAAGTTTAAACCACAAACGGTACAATGCAGAAACTACAACAAGAACTGTGCTGCTCGATTTAATGACGAACTGTCATCTGTCTCGTGGGACAATGTCAGTGAGTGTCAGGATGTCAATGATGCGTGGTTGAACTTTAGAACAAGTTTCTCGCGCGTTGTTGATAAGCACACACCTCAAATTGAAAAGAAATTTCGCGGCAGAAACACCCCTTGGTTGTCAAACACGATAAAGAAAGTAATGGTATCAGAAGAATCTTCATTCGGGAAACGTGCAAAGAAGTAGCTAGATCTATCTAACAATAATTTAGCTCAAAATTTGTCGAATAATCCTAACGAAAAACTAGTCCTGGTAGAATGTTTACTTCTTATGTTTAATGCGAGTATGAACCTGAACACGTTATGATTACTGCATGCTTATCGCGGTATTTCAATCTTTGATAAAAAAAAAAAAAACGTCTTCATCGTTAAGTAGGTTCATATTACAATTGTACTATTGTATCTTGAACGAATACTATAGTTCACCTCGACCCCCACTCCCCCCCATCAAACCCAACCTACAATGGAGTCCTTGTAGAAACAATTTACTACGTCTGTAGTTATGGTCATTTGGGCAATCCTTCCATTGTAAAAGGTAGTCTTAGAAAATAGATATACCTTTACTGACAAGCAATCTGTGTTAGGACTGGTTACGAGTCTTCGCTGAGTTCCATACTCGTACTACCTTTATTCACACCGCATATATCACTCCGATTTATTTAGTAACATCAAAGAACGTCCTATTTTGATGAGATAGTTTTAAAAGAAATAAGAAAAAAAAAAAAACCACCTGCGGGTGTTGTTTGGTATGAAGGGGTAATAGTACTTGGTTTTGGCTCAACTAGGGAAAATAAAATACGACTTCATGATTCTCTGATCGACATGAAATGTCAATTTTATCATTGATCATACCAAACTGGTACCAATATCTTTGCTGGAAGCTCGACTCAAAGTTTGAGGTCCTGTGTTATGACAAACTACAAATTGCAAAACTGTTATTACTATTTAAGGATACAGTTGACCTTCAAGGGCAAATTTTTTGGAATTTTTCTTTCTCTTTTTTTTTTATTTTTATGTCAAACCAAGCATTGCTATTACAACTAAAATTTCCAAAAAGTGTTTTGAAAAATATCGAAAAGAGCGCGAGTTATTTACTAAAACGTATTTTTGGAAAAAGGTGTGTATTTTAACATGTCATTAAAATGACTCCAAAAGTATTTTCGCAGCAAAGCACCCTGGTTCCTGAAATTCAATCGCGTACACATGTCCTCGTTTCAGTTTTACAGGGCCGGGTGATCTTTGCTATCTGTATACAACTGGACTGTGAATAGAGAAACAGAAAAAGGAAAAGAGTCGCTATGCGAAACCCTAAGAGAAGCCAAGCTGCAAGCGAAAGAAATATTAAAGAAAGTCGTAGAGGAATGGCAAAAATATCTTACCGTGATGGATTAATGCTCTTAGATTAAGGAATCCTAGCTGCTCACACCCGACCACCAACAATTCACGAGTTCTGCCGCGGCGTGCTTAGGCCGCTTTTAAGTAGGAAAAAAAAATGTAAATACCGGCCAGCAAATTGAACCGAGGGTAAGATATTGGGGGCAGTTTTTTTCGCTGCGAGTCTCGTGAAACCCCTCTAGACGCACCTGTGTTTTCATTTGAGGTCGGCATTTCCATTTCTATTTTCGAAGATCTGACCTAACTTGACATGTGGTCACCCAAAGTGAGTTGTTTGCAAAACTTTGGAGGCAATAAAACCTAATTCGTTTTTACGCAAATGTGTTCTCTTCGAACGAATAAATAAGGTATGAAAACCTTACGAATTGCCTCGCCAATAAGAATATCGAATATTTCCCACAAAATTTTAAAGACCAAGCCGTCAGGATTAAAAATTGTACGGAGGTTTTATTTCTACGCTCCTATTTGAAACCCGATTAGTTCGCTCAAAGAAACCGGCAACATCTGTTTCGAATTGTCGCACCTCAGTCGTTTTTTAAAAGATTAGATCAAGCTAAAAAAAATTGCCAGATAGCAAACTTCACAACCTTTTCATTGATATCATAGTTAATGTTGGCCTCGCTTCAAATAAAGCATTAATTCTTTCCTTTTTTTGCGAAGGACACCTGCAAAGGGCTATCGTATATTCGTACATCATAAATTATTCTTATCATCATCATCATCATTATCATTAAAAAACACCCAAATGTAAAAGATTTACAGAGAGGTCCATGGAATCTAAGGATAAAACTAATTTTTAAGTGTTAAACTGAATGGAACAGTAATATTGGAATAATAGCTTCTCTGTGTTTCAAAGATATCGATTGACGTAGACTTTTTAACACGTTTGAAATATAATGTCAAGTGATAAAATGTCATATGCATTCTCGTTTTATTATCTCTGAATAGAACTTTATTTGTTCCTTTAATTTCAACAGCACACGCATCTCAGTCTAATGGGAAAAAATTTGATGCACTTTTAGAGTCTAAAAAAATGTAACACAGTTTGTCAATTCAAGATATGTAGATTATATCACACTGACTTTAAAAATGTTTAAACCTTTAGTCTTTACTGCCTGCAGCATTTAACAGTAGAGAAGTTAAAAGACAGGAAGCTGGTTATGATGCGGGAAAAAGTCATGTTACTCATTACCAATGAAAGGAACTATCTTAAGTCATAGAGTAAGACTCATTTTAGCAAAAGGAGTTTACATTTTTTCACCTTCATTTAGTCTCCTTTTTCGTTGTTAGAAAGTCCTTACTTCCCTGTTGCTATGCCAGAGATATTCCTTTAGCATTAAACATAATCCCGGGAAAGGTCATCTGAAGAAAAAGACTTTTCTTCCATGTTTCCTTCTAAAGGAGACAGCTCTCCTATGTCTTCAAATAAAATAGTCTTTGAGCCTTGAAAAGCTATCAAGGGTCGGGAGAAACTACCGAATACACTCGCTTTATTTCCTCTTTTTTCTTTCGAATGATAACGTAACTTTCTTGATAGTGTTGCGGACATAAGTAGGTCGCACGATTCGATTTGTCTATAAATGTACTAAAATCTATTCAACTCATCAACCAGTAAAAGCAAATAGACGGTTTTTTCCCTAGTATATATAACATATAAAAGTGTTGGCGTAGGAAAGTTAGTCTTTTAAGAGGACACATTGAGTAAATTCTTACACTGCGCATCAATGAACATCGTTTTCCAAACACTTAGTGATGATCAACAGCTTTCCATCAATGATCTGACCACTTTTAGCATTCTCCCAGAAAACAGTCAGGGGAGGGGTCTCTGTGGTCACGTTACACTCCTTTGTCAAATCTGTACCATCCATGACTGTTTCATTTTGTACGTGTTCCACTGCTGGTGAGACCGGTACAAAAGAAGCTAAAGGCATGATAAGCATTCTTTCCTCAATAAAAAGATTACAAAATAACTCACCTGAATATAAGTTTTCTCGATGCACGTTTTAAACCTTATTTAAATGCTCTACTGAGGAAGGAAAAAAAAGGAGACTTCTCGTAAATGCTTCAAGCAGATCAATGCCTCGACTTCAATGCAGACTGTTAGCGGTGCGTTTTTCAAATAAGTTTTAGGAAATGTTTCGGTATTGCACTACTTTCCTTCGCCATGCTCTGTGTTTATTTATGTAAATTAGCGTTACCCCTCAAATTCCTTTTGTTGTGATTTGCTGTTGTAATTGCTCTTATTTACGACATTCAATTTAAAAGCGAAATGCTGATATCACATGGTTTCGACTGAAACTTTAATTAACTTTAATTTAAAACACAAGGCCATACGTACAATAATAATAATAACAATATAGCCAAAAACATTGTAAACATAACACTCAGCCAAGAAAATTAAAAGGCTGGTAACAATCTACTGTTTTTTACTATCATGACCATTATTATTTTTATTTTTAGTACCACTAACACTATGACTATAAAAAGAAAAAACACAGTCTATTTTTTTTTTAACTACACGGAGAGCAACCGAAACCGAATGATTTGCACCGATAGCTATTTACCCATTATAATAGTAACGTTACGTCTAAAAAAAATTTCCAATCTTGCCATCTCTCGTCACAGTAACATTATTTGTACTTGTGACATTGCCAACCTGCTGATAAGCCACGCAACTGTAGACTACCTCGCGATATCTTCTCTACCCATGTCCCAGTCGCGCTAAAGCTGACCACGCTTTTATTTTTATCGAGGAGATAATTGTGAGCTGGAGGATAAGGTGCAGATGTGCGGCCTTTCGTGATTTTAACTTTACTTAATTGTCTCTATTTTAAGTGTTTAATAATGTACATGAAAAAGGTTATGCGCTTCTGATTGGCTGAAAACGAGTGCATTCTCATGGAACACGAGTGCAACTTTTAATTAACTCGAGAGCAAAAATGGAGCACGAGTGCAAATTACAAATAGCGCACGTACGCTTTCAACATTTCGTCTGTCTTGAAGGAAAGATACGGTCATTGGGACGCAAAATCATTCACCTTCGAGCTTTCTGCTTTCCTTTGGTTTTCATCAAGTGATTATAAACTTTTTATAATCTCTTTTTTTTCATTCAAAATAATTCAGCTCTCTTCTCAGGTCGAATTTCTTTGTCTTAGACGCTGTCTTTACCATCCGAATTGCTGATTAATGCGAACGGAGAAGTTAATAGCTTTTGAGTTGGCTCTTCAGATTTTGGTAGCTCATCCCGTATTCCATCATCTTAAAGCATGAAGGTTTTTAAAAATGAACTCATACATCATATATTTGCCCATTTACAAATATTTCAACTTCTTTACCATAAGCTTTCATCAGTGATACCTTTCACAATTAATCTTGTTAATTCGACGCCAAGTGCTTGCCATGTGTAGGTAAACATAATGTTCGATGATGTTCAATTTTTCATAGATACTTCGTCTTTGCGATCCAGACCACAGTACGATTTAACTGCACAACACTTGTACGAAATAAAAGTAACCCATCAAACCGAAAAAATTTAGACTTAAGACCGTGCGACCGGTTGTACAGGTTGTTACGTTTAGCATGCGCGGCCTACTGCACTGCGGGCACTATCTCAGCCATCATGTAATGAAGGGCGGGGAAGAAGGTAATGCGCAGGCGACAATACTTCTAACCACAACTATCATGAAAATAGAGACTTTCTTTCCACCCATACTTAGTCAAAGTATTACATAACAGACTTCAGCAAATCTAGTTGAGATGTTCAAGTCTAAAATAAATTTCATGTCAAATTCATAAAACTGGTTATATTTGTATTGAAATGAATCTACAACAGAAAATAAGAATCAGGCTTATTAACTTGAAATTCATTTTAAAAATAACAGTGCCAATGATTTCAAGCTTACTTCACATTATAAGCTGCCCCTCTGGCTGGTAGTGTATTCTGAACAATACAAGCTCCTACTGACCAGATGAACAAGACTGCAAAGCATGAAAGTATACCTATAAGGAGTGACCCCACAACAGTATAAGACTAACATGGAATGTAGATAGGTTTTTCCATAAATAAAGAAGTAAATGAAATGAGATAAACTCTCCTAGCCTGTAGCGTCTTCTGAGCCACCTAAGATCCTACCGGCTAGAGGTACACGACCAAGAAACAGGGAGATCAGACATGGTTTGATGCTACTCTGGTTTAAAGATTTAATGAATGTAATGGAAGAAGTTACAATTCATAGACCCAATCTTTCAACACTCCTGTCTAGTGCCTTCCTCAGGGATGATCTAAACGCTGCAGCAAGAGGTCCTTTTATAAGATCACTGATCAGCTGCCTTTTATCTGATGAGGTGTAAATAAGCGTCAGGAAGTAGGCTGCCATGATCATGATTTAAAGGAACGTGGGTGGAATTAATATGCCAGGCTTCCAAACAAAGGTGCTGGTACGGTGGTAACGCCGTATCATCATTAGAATTACTATTATTAGAATTATCCCACCCAATTACATGGTTAGTTAGGCATTTGTGCTCCGATAAAGCTGAATTTTCTGTTTTGTAAATATCTTCTTGTTCCTCGGTTGTGTACCTACCACTGCTTATATGATGGCCCAGCACACAAGCTAAGAGCATCAAATGACTCTTCATGGAGAATCAGCTGAAACTAAAGCAGGCATTATTAGGCAATAACTAAAAAGGGTTTCTGGTTGTTGTTCAAATAAGAAAGGTTTCATTTCTTTTTAACAGCAGCAATGTTCATTAAAAAATATAAATAACACAGGCACAGGTTAATCTCATTTATTTAATGGTATAAATTATATACATATATATAGCATTTTTCAAAAGTAATGCAAACACCTGTCAACGAAATTCGATGAAATTCCTAGCTTTTCAATTAATTATTGACCGAAACGAAACTTGAATGATATTTCCGCAAATTTTTGAGGCATGTAGTGTTTTGAACGGCTCAAACTTTTGGCGAGATATTCCTTGATGGTATTACTGAAACTCAAATTTCCAAGCAACAATTCATTCTATGTGGCTAATTTTGGAGTGAAAATTTGTTACTATTGTTCATTCTTCTCAAAAAGATTTGGTTAAATTTGTGGTTTGTTACTGCTCTATGTAAAACTCCCATGCAATTTCCTGCTAGATCGCTGCACTTATGTACTTGTACTCGAAGCTGACAATTAACAAGGTTCCTGTAAAGTAAGTTTACATCACAAACTAACAGTTTGTGAAAATCACCCGGATCCCAAGCTATATCCTGGGTTTTGCTTTCAATAAAATCAACTTTTAATGCAAACTGGGATTTTAACTTAGTGCTTGTTTTTTTTTTAATTTTTTAAAAAATTTTTTAAACACATATGTATAAATAATGCTCCCCTGACTCTCCCCCAAATTTTCAGAACAGTTGCAAACTCTTAAGAATGATAAAGCTATACCTTGTTATTAAGAATTTTACATCTTGGATTACCAAGTTATCAGAGGTTTTTTTTTGTACTTTGACCTGTTTAACACTCAAAAAGAAGTGCACATACATCTACACACAATCAGCCCAGTCAAAATGTGCTGCAGCCGACAATTTGGCCACCAACAATGAAATATCTGCCACTAACTTCACACTTGTCAGACTTCCATTAAGGACAAGGTTCAGCCTCTGCTGCCTATTACTATCGCCAGCTTGCATTCCACTCAAAAACATTTTGACTGGGCTTATACATGTACATACATACATACATGTGGGATTAGGTTACATGTGTGGACCTGCACTATTGAAAGAGATCAATGAATTATAACTCAAAGAAACATTAATAAATAAAATAGATAAATAGAAATGACAAATATGAAACTAACAGCAGACAGTACTGTCTCAGCCTTTTGGATCTGATCAGTGCAGTGATCTTCCATAAACTGTTTAATTTGGACATAAAACCAAAGCTTGGTATGGTTAAATATTAACATTTTTCTTTTAATATTCCTATTCCAGCTGACGTATATTATTTAAATTACAAGTCTTATTAGCATGTTAAAATCACCTAAAAACAAGGCATACCCTTTGTACCAAAACTGCTTTGCATCAAGTGCATCATCTAGAACACCATTACCATCTTCAGGTATTTCCAATTTACTTGTGGAAATCATACAAATCACAAGCTATATACAGCATACAGTCAGCAGCAAACTATTAGAAAGGAATGCAATAATCTTTAATTATAAGATTACCTAGTAGCTAAGTAACAAATAGCTCAGTCAAAATGTGCTGTCAGCCACAGATATGGCCGTCTACAACAAAATATCTGCTGCTTACTTCACGCTTGTCAGACTTCTAGTCTAGATGAGGTTTGGCCTCTACTTCCTATTACTATAGCCAGCTTGCCTACTTCTCAAAAAAATTTTGACTGGGCTGAAAAAATATTTGAGAGAAATATGGCCATAATAAGCCAACTTACTGCAAAATAAGGCACATAAAAGAAACAGAGAAAGATGTTTTTTTGTGTCACAAGTATGAGACAAAGAAAAAATTATGCGTCCCCATGAAGAGTCGAACTTCAGAGCTTTGGATTCCATGCTTTGATGCTCTAACTTTGTTTTTCTTTGTCTCACAATTGTGACAAGACAAAAAAACATTTCTTTACAGAGCTCAAAACTTACCATCTCTCCTATTTCTATCTATAAAAGAAAAACTTAATTAAAACTGAATATAAACCTTGCAGGATTTGGCTCTCAATAAAATTAGTTAAAATAGCTAATCTGGAGTTTTACTGCTCACTCAAAATGGGCTGGCAGCCAGTGATTTGGACCTACAATGAAGTACCTTGCGCCGACTTCACACTTTTCAGACTGCTTTTCAAGAAGAGGTTTGGCATCTACTGCCTACAATTACTACAGCCAGCTTGTCTACTACTCAAAAACATTTCGACTGGGCTATGCAAGTCTTTTTAGCATATTAGAAGCATCTTCAGGTAGATAACAGGAAAGCAGACTTTGTACCAAAATGCTTTGCATTAAGTACATCATTATCCTCTCCAGGTATTTCTACTTTACTTATGAAAATCCCACATATTACAAGCTACATGACAGGACGGAAAATGCGTGCACTGTAAGTACCTCCCTTTGTCCCATACAAAGCCTTAGAAAACTTTTCTAAGGGTTTGTATGGGGACAACGGGAGGTACTTACAGTGCACGCATTTTCCGTCCTGTCATGTTAAATCATACATTCAAGTTTAGAAAGTAATCAGTGGCAAATTTTTCATGACGGATGTAATGATCGTCAGTCTCAAGATCATTTGGTGCCTAAATAGTAAAATGTTCGAGAGAAGAAATAACCGTAAACATTTTTTTTTCTCATCAGTATCGACTTCCAAAAATATTTGTGATCTCACAGGGCTTCAATATGACACAAGTATGCATATTTTTATTTCCACAACCTACAAGTGGCAGGAATAGCTAAAATGGCCTTTACGTGAACACAAAAGAATCCTCTGCGTGTATAGCCATGTAAAACTATTTTTTTGGTGTCAAAATAACATCCCAAACGTCATGATATTTGACTGAAACTCAGCTTACCCGTCTTTCATTTAGACTCCAAAACTTGCTGCTTTCTCACCACCGTTTAATGCTTTTCTTGTTATTTAGGACCTTGAGAACCCGATCACAACACCCAAACTTTTTCACGCTAAAATACTAAACTACTGAGATTTCCTTCGCCGCCGTAAGCCGCCATTTTATCTTTCCTGTATACTTGTTCCCAAGCTTCGAGTCCCGAGGGTCTCACACAAGCCATGAATTAATGCTAGGCATTATTCTGGAGCTTAGTAAGAAGTAACGATAGTGCGATGATCATTACTTTGATCTTTAGATCTTTATCATGTTGCGTACCGCCGACAGATTCCAGACTCCTCTCGGCTGATGTTATTGTTGATGCTGTGTATATTATTACCCCGGACACCAATGCGTCACGAGAGGAAAGCCGTAAGTGATATTAGGAATTATTAGTCCCTACTTCCGCGTCTGAAGGAAGTAAAATGAGTATTTTCATTCTCGGTTACGTCTGTATATTGAGATATTATTACTTGCCCTAGACAAGGTTCTTAAAATGATTTTGTAAAGAGTATTTTTGTACTGCTAACGACTGATTTCTTGCTGACAGGTAAAGGTTTTGGTATGTTGAGAACTTGCAAATTGGCTGCTATCACACCGAACATATTGCAATTCCTTCTAACGCTCTATTTCTCTCCTGTTTCGATTTTAATTTAAAGCTGAATCTTTCACTTGAACGGCTCCTCCACCAGCCTGGACCCCGTCTGGCGCAAATGACGTACGAACAGTCAAGTATCCAGTGTTGAATGGAAGTACCAATGTGGCATTGAAGTGGAACTATACACTGGGAACTGGTGAATTGGTGTTATCAACAGCTTGGCAACTGGATGGAACTCAGATTGTAGCAGTAGCCGCTATAACAATAATAAATGACGATCGTTTTGATCTCAACAAAAAAGAAGTGGCCACTTTGATAATTAAGAATGCCAGTGAGTTGGAAGATGCTACCATTCAGTGTGTGGTTCAGACCAGCATTGGTAACTGGAGATATGATATACGACTGGAAATTACAGGTGAGAAATCTTGCAAGTCAGATAACTAGGAAAGCTCATTTCGGAATGTGTTTTTATCTTGGCAGAAGTCGACATGTCTTCAAGAGTATCATATTTCGGCTGGGTTATGTTTTGACAAGCCAAATAATAACTTTGTTAGTGTATTGAAAGTTATGTTGCTTGCATGAATCAGATTGCAGCATTTGGGCAAGAATTTTGCACCAATCTCATCACAGCATTAAGGTATGCTTGGACCAATAAGAGCATCAAAGTATTGTCCCTCATGCAATATGTTGGGATGGAATGAACAAAACATTGACACTCATCAAACAATGACATTAACAAAGAATTGTGAGCTTATCTACCCAATGTAAAGGTTCATTTCCTTTGTGAGGACTTTGCTACTATGATCTGTCACAGTTAGAAAGGTTGTACGGGAATTTTTCTACCATGTAGAAAACATGTTTTGTGTGCAAATCCTTCACATGCAAGGAACATGCCATTAGCTAAATACTCAACACAAATTTATCACCTGAGTGATTGTCTTGGAAGGGCTAGTTTTGCTGACTCAGAAGAAAATTGTGCAAACTAATTGGATCAATAATAATTAACATTGTGAATGCCCTTTTGGCAAAGGTTATAAGATCACCAAGTTATATTTAATTTCTTCATCTACTGCAGGGTGAAATATCCATTTCTTTGCTTTTGATAGTTCTCCATGAATTATATTTTGTGTCTACACAGTATTTTCCTGATACAGTTACATGTTTCCTTGCCATTATGGACTAGACTTTCTCAGATGAAATGCCATTTTCCAGTGAACAGCCTAGATTTTATGGCATAATCCTTTCCCACGGAAAAAAATTACACATGGAACTAAATGCTACTTAAGTCAATTTTCTACACTTAGCAATTTTGTACCAATCAAATTTGCTTTTATCTACCCTGGACTTCACCCCATCGGGTGTCAATTACTTTTAAACAAATTGCATTTATCACATATTCTGCATGCACAGGGCAAAGTCCAGATTACCCAGGTAAAAATATACGGTGGGATCCCGCCAATCCCAGGTGTGTCCCGGGTGGGATCCCGCCTTTTTCAGGTGGGATCCCGGGTGGGATTATGGAACATCCCGCATGGGATCCCACCTGGGATTATGGAACATCCTGCGTGGGATCCCGGGTGGGATTATGGAACATTCCGCATGGGATCCCACCTGGGATTATGGAACATCCTGCATGGGATCCCACCTGAGATGATGGAACATCCCGCATAGGATCCCACCTGGGATTATGGAACATCCCGCATGGGATCCCACCTGGGATTATGGAACATCCCCCATGGGATCCCACATGGGATCCCGCCAATTGAAGTTGGGATCGCCTTAAATTCCTAATAGCATCCCACCTGGGAAAGCACATCCCGGGCAGGATTAAACCTAGAATCCCACCAATCCCTCTTGGGATCCTGCCTCAAATTTCAGATAGTTTCCCACCTGGGAAATCATATCCCAGGCGGGATTGCATCTGGGATCCTGCCAATCCCAGTTTAGACCCTGCATAAAATTACAGAGGGCTTCCCACTTTCAGAAAAATCCTTTGAGGGATCCTGTTTATCATTGGAGACCACAGATTTATAAAATGTACCAGATAGGATATCTTATCAATTCCTTTTGTAACCTAATCCGTAAAATTAAGAGGATAAATATTTTCTAGGTGAGCTATAGACCCCATCAATCCACTGAGGGTCCAAAACTTTCCAACTAGCTATAGAACATACTGACACCTCCAATGGGATCCCATTGTCTTACCAAGCTGTTGATCATAAATGATTCAAACAGTACATGAATACACAGACTATATGTGATAAAGATCTCATAATTTATTTGCAATGAACCAGCATGTGTTTGATATGTTTCATTAACAAATTTCTTAACCGAACATTGTTAAATAATAACAGCACAACTCAGCATATTGCTTTTTCTTCATCATTTAAGCAGACCATCTACAGTGTAATAAGGCTCCACGTTTAAAAAAATTGGCTGATGTGTATCAAAGAATAGAAGAAAGACAAAACCTCAATAATTCATGTTATCAAAATTTTGACAAAGGTACTGATTGAAAGTCTGCTCTCTCTTCAGTCGAATTGTTCAAAGCAAAGCAAGGTGAGAATGTTCCCAAATGTGACTAAAGTAATCTTGAAACCTTACTCATAGATTTATTTCATTGTAAAGTGTAAGCTTAGGAAACTGCAGCATGCAAGTGACCAATTCGATTCTCAGAATTATTTGAGTTTCAGTTGCGCTGAGCGTTAGGTAAGCTTAATCCAAGCCGTTATTTCTATCCTTTGATAAGATTTTGATCACGTAACGAATATGGCAATTTGTACTCACCACAAACTTCTAAAAATCCTAGCTTTAAATGGCCACTCGATCGTTGTTTGAACCAGTCGATATGTCAACTGTTAATTGTCCGTTCTTTTAATTCCACGGCGCCAACGACTTTCTTTTCATTTAAAACACTCACGCTGTTCTCGTTTTCCCATTGAACCACAATAAAACTCATCTCTAGAAGTGTTATATTACGCAAAACAATTGAGAAAAGAAACAACTTCAAGCAAGAGCGGTTGACCGATGAAAAGTACATTCAAAGATGAGCACCAAATGGAGTTTTCTTTGTTTCCGATCACGGGCATGATCACGTGGACCTTTTAGCTGGCTTGACCCATTGCAGTCTCAAGAGAAGCGCGCAACATTATTCTGTCTCTTCTGACCGGTTCTCCTCTCATGTTTTGATGATGACATAAATAATGATGTGAATTCACTCTATGTAGAAATAATCGACAAGAATCAAACAAGAATGCACGATTTGTGGCCGAAAGTTTTCGAGGAAAGAAAGACTCGAAACCCACTTGAGTTATGTTCACTGCGAAGGTGAGAAACAACAAAAGCCAATCACATTAGGAAGTATAAGAGATACCTAGATGATCATAGTGTACTAGTACCCAAATCAACAAGGCTTGACCACAACAAGCGTTCAGCAACACGTTCCAACACAGCTAGCCATCTCGATTCCTCAGTCGGTCTTTCCATTTGCACGAGAGACAGAAGCAACTACATGCGATTACAGAGGTGCATTGGAATTCTCGTCTGCAAATGGTTTTGCACAGTCCGAAGCGTTCCCGAGCTCGGAAAGGGGTGGAGAGGACGAAGATACAAGGTTGTCATTTTATACTACAAGTAAAATTTTATACCAGACTTACAAGGTATAGAAAAATTTTGTTGATCGCTGACTCAGAGAAGAACAACAAGTAAACTTTAGAGCTGTTATTATTGAACTGTGACTTGTACTTTTCATTTGTATGTAAAGAAGGAATTGTATTTTGCACCAAAAATATAAAGAAGTAATATTTTTTAGGAGGTTTAGTGATTGGGACATTTAAGAAATTAAGTAATGAAAAGAAACTCGGTTTGTACTTCTCACTACTAACAAGGCTTGTTTTAAAAATATTTTCAGATCAGAGTTTCAAATAAAGCAAATTGAACAAGTCATTTAAAAGGTGTATTTTCTCAAAGGGAACAGTGACCACCTCTGTCTTGTCCGCATGCCAAATATTTGCGGAGTGTGTGGATGATCCATAAGTATTGGAACTCTTACAAAAATGTTTTGTAAGAATAAAAACAGCAAAACAATATTTTCGTGGGTGGGATAAAGAATCCCAGGTGGGATATGTAAATCCCGACCAGGATCCCGGGTAGAATACATAAGTCCCACCTAAGATCCCGGGTGGGATGCAGGAATCCCGCATTAAATGCGGGATCCTAGGTGAGATCAAATTTTCATCCCAGGTGGGAAAGGTGGGATCCCACCACGTAGGGCGGGATCCCGCCATTCCCACCTGGGATCCTGGGTGGGATTGCCGGGATCCCGGCTATATCCCGCCTGACATTTTACCTGGGTACGGCAACAACCAAATAAGGAGCCCACATTGTAGGCTTTGAAATATGATAGAGACAGCAAAATAACTTTGGTTAGAAACTATTGAAGTTAACATAGTTTTGGTTTACTTTTAACGGCAAAATTATGTGAAAGATTATTTTTGAGGCAACTAGTCATAACTGAATAATTTAGATTTTGTCTCTGGTGAAGGAAGGGCAGTAAGCATTATCTTAACCGGTTTATTTGCACTAACAGTTATTCAGACACCAGTGGCAACAGAACATAAAATATTTGTGTCGGAGTTTATTTTAGATAAATTGGAAGGTTTCTTTTTGCTCCATGATGTTTTCATGGAAATCTTTTGAAATTAAATGCTCTTTCTCTCTTACAAAAATTCAAACATCAGTTACTTAGTGCCCCATTTCAACCCATTCATCCAAAAGAATAACCACTCTTGGATGCATAGCATGCCAGTGTTTATTGAGATGCCAAGCTAGGTCACTTTCATTTAAGTTAAAACTCCTCAAATTCCACGACAATAGTTCAAAAATACTGAAAACCATTTACAAATTTATGAATGATGATTTTATTAATTGGATGAAACTGTTAAAAGTGCACCAAACTTTGTGCCAAACTGTTTTAAATACAGAGAAGAAAGTCCAACTGTTTTCTACTAGTGAATTCAAAGAATATTTTTTACAGTTTTGTACATGTATTACTGGAAGAACTAATTGAAAATCGACTTGTAACTATTCTTATTTGTTATGTTGCTAGAATGTGACCCAATCAAACTTACCTTTACACTTTTGGTAGCTACTTTGGACTGTTAATCATATGTTGCATTGTTATTATGCAAGCATGTCCTTTTAATCTCAGATCTTTCATTGCCACTATCAATAAAGTTCACTTAATATTTCACTGTTCATATTTACCAGACCTCTAGCATGGCCATTGGGTTGAACAGTTTAATGTAACTTAAAGATCTTAGTATTCAGTAGGTAGGTCGACTAAATTTTGGGTCTCTTGGTGTACTATAATAAACATACATAAATGTGGCAAAAGACTTTTTTAGGTACGTCCTCACTTAGTTTAATTGAAATGGGTAAACAATGATTCAAAAGGTATGCTGAAGCATGCATTACAGAAATCTAACTGATGAAATCTCTTCTCTTGCCAAAATTTTCTAATTCACAGATAAAGAAGCACTCATAAGACTGAAGTGAAAAAGAAATTGGCAACAAAGTGGGGTACAGTGCCCAATTTTTGAAAAAGTTTTCAATTTTGAATCACTTTGACAACCTAAAGCTGGAAAAACAAGCTTATATATTCAACACACATTCTTAAAAGAATGCCAAAAATAGATGATACCAACACAAAAGGGAAGTAAATTTATCACAAATAGAAAGTTCTGGCAATGTAGTTTTTTTTTGGTTGGATTACAACTGTATTTTGTTAAAAAATAAAAAGTTTTATGTTTTTCTTAATTGGTAATTAATTTAAATATTTTCTCCAAGTTTAGTGGGTCGTAACCAAATATGGTCATTGTGTCATTGAAACTAGAAGTAGAGAGCAATCATTCTAGCACTAGGAAATTGTTGAAATGAGCACATTCCTGACAAGAGTTTTAACCAGTTCCATGTTAACGGAGATTCATGGAAAGAAACAGAGCAATGAAAGGTTGATGCCAAAACATCCCCATAATTATCATTCTGGCAATGAAGTAGTGTTTCTCTCTAACTTACTTCTTATTGACCATAAAAGCAATGATCGACAGGCACCATTTTTCAAATTCCTAATTTTGCTGTCTACATACTTAACATTATTGTCTTGTTCTAAATGTTCAGAGCACAGTTTGTTACCACGTTATTCTTAAGTCTTTATTTGGATCTCTTTTGAATCTGAAAGTCCATATCTGTTTTAAAATATATCAAAAAACAAACATTGTGTTCAAAAACTGAACATCTACTACTTCGGCTGATTTTAAACAAAAATTTGTGCCGTCAGTGTTGAAGAATCTTATATAGCATGGATACTTAACTTCTGAAGCTTAGGATCCTTAGGGAATGTATGAAGAAGCAATTCTGAAATTTGTGGAGTTATTGTAGCAGTTTTTATGTTGACAATTGTAGACCATTCTTCACGTTTCCTATAGTGCAGGCATCTTATTAGGGCGAGTTAACTTACAAACTTGCAACCATTTATTCGACTTGCCGTGTTTTATCTAGAGTTAGAGTAGATGGTGGGGGACTGAGTTGTGAAAGGGGATAAAATGCCTGCCCGAGAAGGCTGTTAAAAAGTGAAACATCCACGTATTTGTTGCGTGTCTTTTCTTTTTACTGAAATGAGCAGATAACCAATCAAAATGATTTTACATGTACCGTATTTACTCATGTATAAGTCGAACTCGTGTATAAGTCGAGCCCCCATTTTTAAGTTGAAAAATCGGATTTTTCATCATTTTTAGTCAAAGACGTAAAATTCAGACAGATAGAAATTTCGCAAAAGTTTATCTCTTATTTCTGGGAACGTATTGAAAACATGGAGAATTGAAAAACTGCAGAGCAAAATGTAATCATGTTCTTTGAAGTTTAGCAGCACTTGTTTATATCACCATGATTTAAGCACACACGAGCACTTTGATTTATTGGAGAAGTATTTTACCATATTTTGTAACATGACAGGACGGATAATGCATGCACTGTAAGTACCTCCCGTTGTTCCATACAAAGCCTTAGAAAAGTTTTCTAAGGCTTTGTATGGGACAACGGGAGGTACTTACAGTCCACGCGTTTTTCCGTCCTGTCATGTCGCATTGAAAATGAAATCTTCTTGCATTCAACTAACCTTTATCTTAATGTTGAGTTCGAAAGTAGTAAGAAGTAAACCGAAGTAACACCAAATAACTTCAAAGGATCACGTGTAACTAGCAAGACCACACAAGACAATTTGTCAGGTAAGTAAGCTACTGTTATCGTTCAATAAAATTGAAAGTTCAGCACTGTAAACAACAGCGAGGCTGTAAGAAAAAATGTCTGCTTTACAGTCCGAAGAAACAATAGAAATCAGCTTCAATAGCTTTGTGTTAAGCCACTCAAAATTTTTCAAACTTTTTTGTGGACGAAGAATGCGCTGAAAAGTGACGAAACTCGAACAAAATTCGAGCTAGTTTTATAAACTCGGTTTTCCAAATGGACTTCACGCAATTGTTATGCTAATTTCTTGGATTGCTTGGGTCAGGTCTTTGTGTATGACTTGTGTACAAGTCAAAGGTGCTTTTTTTGGGCTGATTTTTTTTTATACACGAGTAAATGCGGTATTTAAAAACAGAAAAACCCAAAGCACTAACTTTATACTGATAAGAATATTGAAACATACGAAAAACAAAGTTAAGATCCATTCCAAACACGATGTACTACGTACGTACTATCTAAACCATTAGCATGACGAGTACGATCAACTGCAAATGTAGCTTACAGGTATCAGATTTAAGTACCCAGAAAGTCACCAGTCAACACCAAATGAACAATCCAGCCCTAACCCTAACCCTAACCAATTGTTTACATTCATTGGGTAACCAAAACATTTATCCCTTGCAGCAATGTTGCTCAGAGATATTTGCTTTTTCCATAGTTAATCGAGGGGACTATGCTTTTTCCCAGAATGATACTTCCATAATATTAAGAAAACGTCTGGAATTTGCTTTAATTTATTCTGGACAAAATAAGTTTTATTTCTTACCCAAAGCTGATTTAGGAACTGGTCCCAAATATAGCTAATTCATCAAAGATTAATAACTTTTCTCCTTTTACCTTTAACACTCAAAAACAACAGACTCACGCAGAGCCAGTGAGTGAAACCATGATGCAGCTTCTTTCAGTGAGGAAACAAATTGCTTCAATATAGCAATGAAGCTCCTCTGTTGACATATGCCTCTTTCTCTATCTTCAAAGTGAGTGTAGGTGCTGTTAATCCCCTCGCCGATGTTTCTTCGATTTGATCCCAAACAACAGTTACAGTGGACAAACAACAATAACTGCATTCGAAGGGTGACATGTCAAAATTTGTTTGATACAAACAACCACCTGAAATATTGACCTTTTCCTATTTAATAACACTGGCCTGAGATGTTATAGGGATACAAGTCTGGGAATTTTGTCATTGTGCTCTGCTAATAATGCGTCCGATGAAAACTTACGAACTGCCTGTAGCCTGTGTTCAGGTGTCCCCTGCCCCCTGCCCCCTGCCCCCTGCCCCCTCCCCCTAAAAAGAAAAAAATCAGCATTTTTATATGCAGGGGGCAGTTGCACACAGGTTAAAAATTTAAAATTTCACTTTCAACAGAGCTGGCCCTAACTCTTTTCCAGCAACAGTGAAATGAAGCCGTTTGGCTTGTTATTGACAGGTAGAGGTAAACCAACCAATCGGAAGCTCTGTCTTTTGGCTACGGAGTTTCCCAAAAGAATAACAACCTTGAGGCAGTGTAATTTCTATGGCTCACCTCCTCCTTTCACCTTCCTTTTGACAGTCACATACTCTCTTGGCACAAATTTCTTTCTCTCCCCGGCCTTCTGCTGCTGTAGAAATAAAAAACAGAAATTTCTATCCTGTAATATTAATACTAATAGAATTAATATCTGACTATATAAGCCCGGATAAGCTGTGAAAAATTTCAAGAGAAGTAAATTTTGAATAGTACTTCTTATTGACTAATAAGCATGATATATAATCTAGATGAAGCAAAGTAAAGATAGAAGAAATAGTAACTGCATTGAATACAACTGCTGTTGCACAGTACAAAATATATATATATATACTGTAGTTGCTTACCACTATGTTTTAAGATTAAAGTCACTAGGAATAATTTTTTCATTGCAATAATGAGCCTGTACCAAAGCCATACATTGTCATATTCTTTCCTTTCAGTTCCACCAGGGATGACGTCTTATAGTGATAACCAGACTGTGAATGAAGCTTCTAATCTGTCTTTGTTTTGCAATGTAACTGGTAAACCAGACCCAAACATCAGCTGGACCAGAGTGTCAGAGGATGAAGTGCTGTTCGTTGGAAATCCCTGGTATATTGTAAATATCAACAGGACTTATAGAGGGACATACCGCTGTATTGCAAACAATGGGGTTCCAAGTCCAGTTAACAGTATAATCTCCGTCAATGTACTTTGTGAGTACAACTTTTACTACCAACTATATGTATCTTTAATCCTTATTTACTTTGCGTAATTTATGTGACCTAACTGTATTTGCAGTGAAGTTTTGATGTTATATACTGATAATTTTTTTTCAGTGTTTAAGTTAAGATTCTATAAATTATGGTTAGACTGGTGTATAGAGCTTGCTCTTATTTTAAAGTTTGTATGAATGTTGTATCAGTGTACAGAAGTATAAAACCCTTGACGATGTTCCAATAGAAATATGAGATTTCAGTTTTGAAGCACGGACACTGTATCAATGTTAGAAACATCAAGTAAAATGCCTTAGCATTTCAATTAAATGTTACTATCCTATGAGATCAAACGTTCCTCCACTCAGATGTCTGGAATGGTCAGATAAAAAAAATGATGGATAGTAACTTGAAAAAGTCATATGAACACTTGAAAAAAAAACAGCATTGAAGCAAAATGTAATAAGTGGAGAGAGCTGTAATCACCAAGCATGCAGCAAAGGGGAAGTTTTTCCCAAATAATGATTATCTTATTATCTTATTATTATCTTATTATTTATCTTATCTTATTTCTCATGTACATGTTAATTTTTAGAGACCCTCAAAGGACAAAAACTTCATGCAATACAAGGGTTTGATAATGCTTAAGACGACAAAACTTTTTTCAATTTAACAGTCAACTAATGGATTTTTCGAATATCTAGGTCATTATATTCTTGCACGTGGTGCGGACTTTGAAATGAAAATGTGTACTTTCAGGGAGAGATGAAGAAAGAAAAATCTCTTGTAGATATTACCACGCTAAAGAATTGTATTTTGAACCATTTTCTTATAGACACCAAGTGCACCGATTTAACACTACTATCGTGTCATCCCTTAACAGCTAACTTGTAGCAGTGA
Source organism: Pocillopora damicornis (assembly GCF_964200805.1). Classification (NCBI taxonomy): domain Eukaryota; kingdom Metazoa; phylum Cnidaria; class Anthozoa; order Scleractinia; family Pocilloporidae; genus Pocillopora; species Pocillopora damicornis. The sequence goes on from NC_142675.1 coordinate 11,961,077, forward strand.
GTCAGCGGAAATACCCTCTTAGCTGTGATTAATGTTTCATAGTATTAGATCACATTTTAAATCAATGAAAGCAACCCTCTAAGTGACTCGCACTACTGTACATTATTATTTTTCGAACAGTGTTCTGTAAGAAAAAAGCATATTACATAATTTGGCTTCACGACATCTCCGATGATCAAATTTCATAACCCAATGAGGGCCAATTTCTTTAAAAGAAGTAATCAATTTTCACATCTTTGCGACAAGAAGGGTTTGTATCTCTCTCAATACTAAACGGGAACAGAGGACAGAAACATTCTCTCAGCCTTAATAGCAGCACTAAAGCTTTACAGGTAGCATGACAGCTACAACAACAAGACAAAGCATATCAAAAAACAGAAAAAAAACAAAAACAAAAACAACAAAAAGCTGTGAAACACCGCACCGCACCGCACCGCACCGCACCGCACCGCACCGCACCGCACCGCACCGCACCACAAGCCGCGCGAATTTATATGCATAATCAAGACTTAAATGTACTTGTGCTGATCTTGCGACTTTGCATTCTAGTCAAAGACCAATCGTTGTAACATCTCCTAAAACAAGTGATGCTTGTGGAGTAGAAATACATGTATATCACAACGGCAGTAAAGTGTACACCGTGATGAAACAAATTACAACACTATTTGCGGTTCCTAGAAGATGTTTATATTCAATAGATCAAAAAATATTGTTAGGGTTTTTGCTCATATACGCGTAGACAGATGCTATCTTATCAAGTAAGAGCAATAATTTGTTACTTAGTAATGTCATTAGCCGTATCCTCTGCAGTGAATGGTATATTTGTAAATACACGTTATATTTTCGATGAATTCAAAGCCATTTAACCAAATTAAAAGCTTTTTTCCTTCAATTTTTCTATTGAAAATAAAAACACTTGGAAAACACCATACATCTACACATGTACACAAAGAGTTTGCCTGGTTCCAAAGGAATTAAAAATTAAATTATCATTTTTACCCAGTTCTTGCCCAACAACTAATCTTGCCTTACAAGAAATAGTTCCAACTAATGCTTGCCTCAGCAAAGTTTGTTTGCTCGTCGAGCAAATCACTGTGGAATCATGGTTGCATGATGGGACTTTCACCAACCCTAGGATATCTAACAGCACTTTTGTCGCACCCTGGTTGGGCTTGGATTTATATGATCTTTTCAATGAAAGTGTACTGTACTGCAAGTCTTTTGAAAGGGTAGTGTTAATAATGTTTCCAGGGAACAGCTGAAGGCAAAATATGGAGGTTAGTGTAACACTGTAACTGAGAGACTGAATGGCTTTTACAACACCCGCTGCAATGAAGAAATGGTTAGAGAATTAATTGTGGCTTATTTGGAGAAGACTAAACAAGCAGCTTCCTGCTCGCTGGAAAGGAAGTGAGGAGACCTGACACACCCATTGTGACTGATGCTAATGATGCTGTCTGACTGGTCATGAGGAAAGATTCTCATACAGCTTTAGTAGCAGTATCAGCCTTCTGAGTTACAACTTAGCGCAACGTCAATGCTATTTTTCCGGGGTGAGAGAAATGGTTTTAGAAGTAAAGTTGTCAGATTTCGATCCTTTCCACTACATGCACCTCTCATATAACACCATGAATTTGACGTGAAGGGAAGAAAGCAATAAGTTGAACATCGCAAGTTTCGAATAGCAACTCTTTTATTCACATCAGGAATTTTCATCTACTTTTGCTACCTGAGGAAAGCTATACTTTTACTGTTCAGTTCGTCAGATTTGGACGGTAACGGCTTATGACATCTATTTCTATTCCAACTACCACAAACCTAAGTTACTGTGTAAAAGGGAAACGGAATAAGCCACATTTAGTTTTCATGTCTGCAAAATCTTTTTGTGTCAGTCTTTGTCTATTATGAATTCAGCAAAATAGATGGCCTTGTCATACTCTTCGTGCAGGTTTGTTCAACGTTTCTGGTTGAAGACTCGTTTAATACATTTAAGAGCACACTGCAGGTAGCCAAACTAAGTAAGATTATTTATTGTTATCTCCAGAGGCGCTTTTAATTTTAACTATAGATTTGCTGTAACACTTGGCACTAGTTGTGATCGAGAGGAATTCATCGGAAATTAGCGCTATGATTCTTGTTAACATTAATTAGGTGCACCTTGTTAAAGAAAATTGTGAAAAATAAAAAACAATTGTTTACACCATCAAAGCTAAGTTGTTCGTTGGGAGGGCTTTACTAGAACGCTCAGGATAACATGCATTGTAGTTAGTCATGGGTGGTTTTTTCTGTCAAAGGGTTAATAGTCACTTACCGGCAGGAGCTGATAGTTGATAACAAACTTTCTGTTGCACCTTTGTTGGATTTGCAGACCTTTCTTATTTAACCAATAACTTCTGATTTCTTATTAAACATTTGTTTTCAGCAAAATTATAATCAATGTTTTCAACTTTCATTCTCAAACAAGCTAGAATATGCTAGTAATTATTAAAAATGCATTTAATGTACTTTTACTTGTTTTACCCACTTACATTACATCAGTAGCAGGAAATCAAAATTAATGCTTACATGATCTATCAAATTTGTTTCTTCAGTTAAGCCAGATAATGTCACTTTGGAGAGGAACACAACAGAGAACAATGGCTGCACTGATATGTGGGTGAATTTCACATGCAAATCATCTGAAGCCAATCCACCAGTCCATAACTATGTGCTCCTTCGGAATGGAACAGTTGTTGGTTTAAGTGAAAAAGGAACATGGATAGAGAAAATATCACGTGGAGAAACATTTTTTTACAAATGTCAGGCATATCAGCAAGTTGACAATGTCACAAGCACAAACAACATTTCTCTATCTGTGAAAGGTAAAACTCAGCTTAGCTTAACTTTAATACTCGAAGGCTAGAGTAATATTCTGAACCCTTTTATTACCTCCATATGTAAAAGGAACGGTGAAGATCATTGTTCTACATAACACCGGTTGTTTGCCTAAAATGTGCGCAGACTGACAAAAGACAAATTTAACTTTTATGGGATTTAAGTGTTTCCAATTTGATGGGGTCATACTTTCACAACCGAGACTTGTTAGGAGATAAATTCGTGGATAATTTAAAGCAGGTTTTATTTGAAAGATCTCATTTCCCATGGAACTCCAGTCCACTGGTTTTTCAAAGTTGTTTGTCCATTGTTTTTTCATGCAAGTTATGTTTTCCAAGATGTACTTTTACTCATGAATTTTTTTCTCATTACTGAAAAACTCCTTTTTCCCGTTCATCCCTTCCAGTTCCAGTTGCTGTGGAACAGATACAAAACGTAACAGTGGAGGAAGGTAGAAATGTGACAAAGGAGTGCAGTGTGACTGCAGGGACTCCTCCGCTAAATTACTTTTGGAAGAATGTGAAAACTGGTCAAGTCACTACAGAAAAGCGACTGACTATCATTAACATCAGAAGAAATCAGAGTGGAAAATACAGATGCACTGCAAACAATTGTTGTGGAAATGAATCAACAAGGATGTTCATTGATTTACATTGTAAGAAACTATATAATGTTTTCATTAGGCATAGTAATGTTTGTTATGCAGTGCTAATCAGTGTGCTGGACATGTGTGTGTTGAGCCACACAGCGATAATTTCAATGCTTCTTCTTCCCGGTCATCGTATTATAACGCAAATTTAGAAAGAGGCAATTATCCTTTTTGATGGTAAGTTCTTAGTAGATTAACAGAGAGAGTAGAGCGTGTAGGAAGGTGTCTGATGTAAAAATTGAGAAAGTATTTTATAGGAATGAAAGATCCATAAGTTTTGAAAATTTATGAAAGCCAAGTGATACAGATTCATTGTAAATTCCTGTCAATCACTATGTCATTGAGATTCTTATCAAACTCTTGCCGTTGTTTGGTATATTATTTCTGACCTTAGAATTCAG
>NC_142675.1:11970000-12010000 GCF_964200805.1 Pocillopora damicornis
ACAGATTTCAATTTCTTTGTGATTCGCGTGGACCTTTGAGCCGTTATACAAGAGCCTCTCTCTTTGCCTTAAAGGTGCCATACCCGCAGGGTAACTCGGGGAAACGCACACTTGCCTATAGTGCTACAAAATTCTTCAATGACCTAAAAGAGTTCTCTACTTCTTCTTCTCCGACGACATTCAAATTTCTCCCCTCCTCTTTTAAATCTAAATTACGAAATCTATTTCTCTTACGCCAATCCTCTGTCGAGACCTTGGAGGATCTACTGTGCTCGATTTGCTGCTATTGTATTTATTGTAAATGTTCTTCATAATGCCAACCTCAACCCCTGTCGAGTATTTTGTACATATTTCACTCTCTTTCACCAATTTATATATTACAATTTTATTAAGTGTTTTTAAGTTTCTAGTCAATTTAGACATTTACAATGTTATTTCGTGTTATACTTTATATATCTTTGCTCTTGTATGTATATTAAAATTTATTTTAATTTATTTTGAGGGCCGTAAGTTAGAAAACTGCAATAGGTTTATTTTGTATATTTTTTCATTCATTCATACTACACAATGTCATTAGAAATCGAATACGGATATGTTGAAGTGAAATCTTTGGGTTCTATTTTAAAATGAAAAGTACAGGCTAACATTTATTGCCTAATTTTCCAGATAGCCTCTAAAGGGTAAAATTAAGAATACCTTTCTTCCACCATCTGTTGATAAACTCTAAACTGACAGACTACAAACATAGAACAAAGGTTACCCAAATACTCCTCTCTATCACTTCACCGTCCTGTTGACTGCACGAAAAACGCTGCATTTCCTAATCACTTTAAAATTTATTTCAAACCCTAACACTATGTTATGTGCTCATAAACAAAGTTATCTTCCTGACTGAATGATTCGACTCGGACTCACCATCTTATCCCTAACTAAGTTAGTAACAACACAGTGATATTTATATTAGTGAGATATTTCACAAATCGTTTTTTTCAGTTAAGCCAGATGATGTTACTTTGGAAAGGAACACAAAAGAGAACAATGGCTGCACTAATATGTGGATGAATTTCACATGCAAATCATCTGAAGCCAATCCACCAGTCCATAACTATGTGCTCCTTCGGAATGGAACAGTTGTTGGTTTAAGTGAAAAAGGAACATGGATAGAGAAAATATCACGGGGAGAAACATTTGTTTACGGATGTCGTGCTTATCAGCAAGTTGATTATATCTCGAGCACTGACAATGTAACCGTGATTGTGAATGGTAAGATTAAAATATGTTCTAAACAAACTATCACCTCAGAACATTGTATGGGTAACAGAAGTGGAATGGTATGTTTCTTTTTCTCTACATAAGTTTGAAATATAAATATCACCGCTTTTAGTATTTTTCTTCGTAAGCTCCGTCAGCTTGTGTGTGGAAATTCTTGACTTCCGTGTCTTTTTTTTCGGCTACATTTTGGTTTGACTTCTACATCATTTTTGGTTATTATAATTTGTGGTCACGAGTCTGAAACAAAATCGAATTTAAACTACATACCTATTGATATTAATGATGCATTTGTGCACTGTAAAAACGCATTTTTAGTGATGTCATAAAATCAATATCAAAGTTATTACATCGGCACATCAAGACGAAAAGATGTCTGGGAGTAAATAATTTTAACCGTTTGAAGCGCTCTGTTCAGTGGTGTATTCTGACATTTTTTTGACGGGGTTTACATGCAAGGTTGCAGAAGTAAACATTATAATTGCATTCTAATCAGTAAAAGCACAGTATTTCTCACTTGAATATATTCCTTACAGACCCACCCACAATGAAACGGCTTCTAAATGTAACAGTGGTGGAAAGTGAAAATGTGACACAGGAGTGCAATGTGGCTACAGGGACTCATCCCCTAATTTTCTTTTGGAAGAATGTTAAAACTGGTCCAGTCTCTAAAGGAAAGCTACCGACTATCATTAAAATCAGAAGAAATGAGAGTGGAGAATACAGATGCATTGCAAACAACACTTGTGGAAAGGAATCAGCAACGATGTTCATTAATGTGAAGTGTAAGATCATACTCATGGCCTCTTTTTGATACAAGTTTGTATTGACGAGGTTAAGTGATGTTTAATTCCAACCCATTCTACGTATCGAAACATATAGCAATAATTATGTTGCTTGTTTATTCATTCATAGTCGTATTACTTGTAGTAAGAGTCAAGTGCCCACTCTATTACAAGTTCCTTATAGATTGTAGTCTGATACATCTTTTGAAAGTTGCGGCCACAGTGTAAATATGGTATCCATAAATATATCACAACAAGGTACTTTCGAAGTGACTTTTAAATTTGCAATTATACGCACGTGGTATTAGTTTTCCTCTGAAATGAGATTTTTTCTGCTTCATGGAATATTAAGGATAATACATTCTTCAAGAGTAGGGGTGTTACAAGTTTGAAATTTGTGAAAAAGCAAAATGAAAGAGGTTGATCTTTTTTTCGTCACTTCTGTGACTAAAGGTTGGCCCATTTTCCTCCGCTTTGTTCGATGTCGGTCTTATTTCAGAACTTTAATCTTCTCTGGGAAGACAAGACAGGGTTTCCGTGCTTGTTAAGTGGAAGCAGCCAGTACCTTTTTAGTACTCCACAGTACCATATGTAATCATATAATGATAAATGGGATTTAATTTTAGAATGGAATTGCGTGTTAAAGCTACAAGCTGATTTGTAGTGCGTTAGTTGCCAGGTAGCGAACTGAAGCACATGTTCCCTTTACTGACTGTGGGTCCCGACTGATTTAGAATACTCACCAAGGCTCTTAGCTGTTGCATTAGCTAGGTTCAAGTCTTTCCGCTTGTGAAACGGCAAATAATTGCGCAGAATTCAAAGAGTAAACTGTTAAGATAGCATTACGAACAACGAAGATAAGAAATACATATTCTTCGTCCTTTTCCTTTTTTCCAAAGTATAGTAGCTAAAAATACTATCTAATTCTCGTTTGAGCAACTAGCCGTGATAAGCACACACGACCATAAGGACCCACAAAGTACCTCCAAAACTTTGCCTTTATTGTATTTGAGTGGTAAATGTTTTGTCTGTTTTTTTTTAGATCCACCAAGCATTACCCACATCATCCATGATAGGATACTAAATGAAACTGATGTAGTGCTACTAAATAGCACAGCCGATGGTAATCCTCTGCCTAGAATCAATTGGACCCGTCTTCCAGACAACATTACCGTATCCAAGGTGTTGAACATCACTGGTAAACAGGATGAAGGGTTGTATAGATGTACTGCAAAAAATGGCGTCGGGAATGCAGCTACAAAAGACGTCAACATTACCGTTCTTTGTAAGTCAAACTGGCAGTCATAGTTAGGTCTTAGTTACACTTTTTTAGTTATTCAGTCTATTTTAACAGCAAAACGAAAGCTAACACTTTTGAGAATTCTAGTTACTCATCTGGATTAGGTTCATCTTTTGTATTACATTAGTTAATTGATATTTACTATTTGAACTATGTATTGATGATATTTTGTCAGAAGAATGAAACACTAGAGTATTTCGCACAACGTATTCATAAACAGTGTTTACAAGTTTTTTCTTTGAGTTCAAGCAGCTTAGGAGGACATCCTTGCAAAATATAGGAAAGTGAATTTTTTGGGGGGGATACAAGGCTCAAAATTTCCAATTGCCTTTATTTTTGCTCATTTGTAGTTCCTAGTCAGACAAGAAACGCGGTGTAATTTTTTTCCTCAAATATGATTTTATTTTCGAGAATAACGAACCTCTCGCTTTGACCCTTTTGAATCGATGGATTGGGTCATAACAGGTTAAATATTGAGCACTTTCGCTTGCTTGGTGTTTCAAAGATATCATTTCCAGGAAAGTCTAACCAACTTGTGCTCTTCTGTAAAATTTAAGTTTTGTATGAATTTGTTGCTTTCAAGCTTCTTGAGTTCAAAAAAGATTGTAGTGAAAATAACCGTGCATTTCACCAGGTGCCATTTATCTGAATTCATCAAACCACGTCCGTAGGAATTACCTTTAAAATGACGTAAAATGTGGCTTGTCCGCTTGGACAAATGTTTTCCCGCGATGTAAGAAACTCTTCAAAAGACTTGAAATCACGCAGTGTGTTGATTGCGTGACCAAAAAGGTATGGATCTTTCCTGCCTTCTCAATAACTTCGGATCGAATAGGAGAACTTATACAGAGTTAAATAACATAATTGTCTTTTACCATTCGAAATGTTTTTTGCAGGGATATTCTGCCATCATTCTGTCTGGTACGAATATGCACTAGTACAAGTAATCAGTATACGATTAAGAGCTTTGCCGGTCTCCCGCATGTGCATGTTAAGTTTCTGCTCCTTGTCGGAAAAAAATTTCGAATAGTAAGAGACAATGTGATATAACAAAGTTGGTATATTAATGCTATTTAACTCTAAATAAGTTCTCTTATCGTATCTCTCATTTAGTTCGTACGGTATGATTGGTCAATTTAGCGGGCCACATTTCACTGTCCGCTTTTTTTAAAAGCCAAAATGTCTCGAGCACGACGAAGACAACTCGAGTCGAGAACTAGATGATCTGATTTCATCGCCACTGAAAGGTTGTTAGACCTTATAAAAAAGGCGAAATACTAGGTGGAAAAGTTTGAACGGTTTTGCGAACAGCAATTCGATTGAAGTTTTAATGTAATAAATATACCTGCTGCTGCTCTCGACAAGTTCCTTGGAAAGTACTTCAAAGATGTCCGCAAGCAAAATGGCGGCATATACGAACCAGACAGTATTTCAAGCTTGCAAAGAGGCATAATCGGGTTATCTTCGCCGTGCTCTTCTTTCTCTACTTTTCTATCGTCTTTCTCTAAAAGCTCTACTAAGTAAGTTCAGCTCCTAAGCGATGCCACATCCTTCTTTCTTAGCGTTAACAAATGTCGGCTGAATTTCAGCCTGTCTTTAATTTTGTTCAGTCTGCACTTAACGAAGCACGTGGCAGCTTCCATGAAAACGCAGCAAAGCACCAAAAATTGGATAATAAACGTTGAAAAGATCCTTGTGTTGTTTTGGATCGCATTTCATTTATTCATTTGAGGTTGACATTAAACAAAGTGAGCCGTTAGTTCGCAGTTTCAGCGAAGAAACACGTTGTGCTTTGCAGATTTCGGGCATTTAAAAAACTCTCGACAAAAGAATTACAGAACGTTGTATCAAGGTTACTTGCGGAGAACCTTAGTATACTTAACCAGTTCTTTTCATTAAATTTTGCATTATATTTGAACTATGTGTGTTAAACAAACGTTTTGAAACTTTGACAACACAAAGTCCAGCTTTTATTGGAAGCCAATAAAATGCTCACGTACTTAGGATTTGACGCGCGTCAATCATCAGTGGCCGTTGCGCTTGGATTTAAATCTTTTTCCCTTTAATTTAATCTAAGAGATATCCTAAATATCTGACTGACCTCGCTTTTCTTGGTCCGAACTGTAAGTTATGGACTAGTTTTTTTCGTTCGAAAAACACTCAGTCCGTTACTTACAGCACGGCTCTCGAACTCGGTTAGTATGAAGCATGATTCAGCGAATGTATAATTTTCTTATTTCTCAAAAAGAGGTGTTATACAATTTCGCACACATAAATTTACACTTCTTTTCGTCTTTCCGCGTATCATTTCTACATCATAATTTTCGCAATTTACGTAAATTACGCGGTTCTTTATATATCATGTTTCACATTCCTTTTGCAATGTATATCTTGTTTTGCGTCGAGGTAAACTTTTCCTAGAGTGTTTCGTGTCTCGTCCATTACCTTGGTTAGTTTAAGTCTTTTGGTATCTTCGCATTAATTTTTCCCGTCTTATATGTTAGTACATTTTTTTGAAAGTCGTTTTTCCGTTCCTTAGAAATTTACTTCTTCTTCACATACGTATTAAAGAATAGTTAAATTGAACGCTGAGTAAACGTGTTCGAGTAAAGCGTGCCCTTGCCCCTGCAAGGTGTTTATTCGATCCGCAATTATTTTGAAGGAAGATTTTTGGTCACGTAATTCCTTCATCACAATAAAAAATTTGCTCAAGCTCAATTTTACGTCATTTTAAGGGTCATTCTTTTGCAAAATTCACGTACGTCGTTTGCTGAATTCAGAAAAGTGGCACATGGTGAAAAGAAAAATTGCTTTCACTACCATTCATTTTTGCAAATGAAGGGAGCACTTTTTTTTTTTTTTGCGTAGCTTAAAGCTACCTAGCATCCAATTCCAACAAAACGGACATTTCACGGAAGAGGATGAGTATGTGAATGAGCACTCGTTGGTTAGATTTCCGCAATATCATTGAAACGCAAAGCAAGCGGAAGCGCTCAATTTTCGACCTGGTAAAACGTGATCTTGCGATTCATATAGTATAGCGTGTAGGTGTTTGCAATTTTGTATTTTGGTGTTGATGATATCATTCTCCACCTCGTTCACCACAGGTACTCGTGAAAGGTACCACCAGCGGTCCAAGATTAAGTTCGTATCCCACACGGCTCTCTAATAGACTTTCTATATTGCATACTTGTCTTCCAATAGATTTGAGTCTAACAATATAATCATTTCTAGACCATCGTCCGTATTACACCTTGCTGCAGACTAACAGCAGCAACAATTCTGTCATTATAAACGAGACCTTCAGCATCACTTGTACTGCGGAAGCCAACCCCCCCCGCCAAATATGAAATCTACAGAGATGAGACCACTATTGTTGGCAATAATTCAGTTGTAACAACTTCAGTCACAGAGCGAATGAAGCGGGTGACCTTCACGTGCAAACCATCCAACTTTTATGGGGTTGGACAGATGGCACATGTTTCTCTGGAAGTGTTTTGTAAGTGAAACTGTTGTGATTCTGTATGCTAGGCGTTCACGTTCAACCATATTTATTGCGATATGTGGTTGTACAGTCCGCGAGAAATACATCTACAATTGCTGTAAGTTTGTACAGTATGTGGATATTCCTGTATTTTCCTTTTTGTTTTCGTTTTTCCGTTTTGTTTGTTTTTTTTTTACAGTTGAGCAATGGACCACATTTCTTTGGGTTTGTTATATGGTAATCCCACACTGAAGGTTGGGAAAAAGTCTTTTAAATCGCAAGTAGTAAAACAAGTGATTTACAAGCTTTTCGAGGGTACCTCTAACATCCCAAGTGACTTTTTCACGTCATATAACTGTATTTTAATGGTCATGACATAATTCTAAATGGAGTCTAGCAGAGTAAAAGAAAGAGAGATACATCAGCTAGTTTGTAATCAAGTCGCTGATTGTCAGTAAACCTGCTACAACGCGCGAGGAATCAGTCAAAGCGCCCGAAAGAAAATGAACAACCGGCGTGCTTAGTTATTCTGGCTTAAAGATTTTTTTAAGGTTGATTACGAACATTTCACTCATAAAATTGTTTAACATTAGGTGAACTTAATACTATTGCTAAAATATCTGAATTGCTCTATTGTGACAGATGGAAAAGCAATGGTATCGAAAGGCCTCACTATGGATATATAAAAATAGGGATTATTTCTCGAAGGTCTTCGTCACACTTTCGTGACGTAAAGAATAGTTTTTTTGCGTTGCTCAAGGATAAAAGGTGTAACTCGTAGAAGCACACGATTCCGTGCTGTACTGGACAAGTTGTCAAAATTTCACCCAGCTGTTCCACGCGGTGTCAAATTCCCTCACGACTGCAAAACCATTGAAAAGAGGGATGGTGATATCTGCATTTCATCGATATATCGCTCTCAAAACACAGGCCAACCAATTGTTGTTAAAAAGGATTACTTAATATTCTCTTTCCAGCGAATACTGCCATTTTGATAACTAGTGCGGAGAGAATCCTGGGTACGAGTTTGAAAATATGGTGTTAATCGCTCTCACTGCCAGTGCTTAAACTCTGAGCTGAAGTATGTCTTTCCTATTTTAATTTACACGAGAAAGGCGGTTTAGGGCTCAGGTTTTGTATACATTCCTTATATTTACTGACAGAAATTAATCTTCATATGAAGCTATGCTGGCTTTTGTTCCATTGTAAATGCGACTTTCTGGAATATCTCTGGATGAAATGTCCAATAAATTCATATCTTCTAGTTCCTTGAAGCAAAGTAAATGGGAACTTCGTTACCAGCAGTTTGAGAAATTTAGTCTCGCTATTTTCCTTCTGCTGCGCGAAACGATGTAAATTTTATGGCGCGACTTTTGTATTGAATTTTTTTTTGCGATTTTATCTGTTGTTTCAGTATGATGATAAATTTTTTTCAGAGTATTCTTTACAGCGGAAAATTGGAAGCGAAAGACTTTGAAGAGTGATAAAACAGGCGTATAAAGCGAATTGACCGATCAAATAATGCATACTATGTACAGTTATGTTATGAAAAATGATATGTCCTCGTAGAAAACAGCGACTTTTCGTACACTTTACAGTTGACTGCAATTAGTGTCCACAAACCAATCGTTGATGAACAATTTGTTTGAAATTGTCAGTCTTTTGTTAACCATTCGAGATGTGAACCGTTTCGAGACTTCGTCATTATCGTGCATTTAAAACTCAAATATTTTTGCAGAATCTACCCACTTGCGTTACTGAGAAGGTCCGCACACGCTGGTTCAGTAGTCTGGGACTGTCCACTTACTTGATTCAGGCTTTATTGTTTACAATTCAACATTACATGTTTCGTTCCTCGATCGATCTCTTCTATTCCATTCTAACTGAAGATTTCAAAATCGCAGTATTTGTTAGCTAAGGAAATCCACACCCAGAGGCTTGCTCGTGATTTACAAGGATTAGTGAGCACTAATTTCCTATCAAACGTGTGTTTATACTTGACTTGCGCGCGTAACACCCTGGAAATATCTGATTAGATACATCGCTGGTCGCAGAATCAATTTGATTATTCTGTACCACAACGCTCCCTGTTACATTCTACTGTAGCTGTAACGAAACAAAAACTTACTCGATAAGCAATGAAAGTATAATAAAACAAAGAAATCAGTTTTGAGTGTAGAAAAGTTCACGACAAATTGCTGGATGCTAATGATTGCATTTTAGGAGACAATTTCAACTGACTCGAATCAACAGCCTCAATGCCCCTGTATGTCAAAAAGAGATGGGGAGGAGCTTATGGTCTCTTGTGTCCGTACAACAAATTGAATAATTCCACTGAAAGACATGCAAGGTTTTTGCCTAATTATTCGTTTGTTTTTGGACAGATCGCCCATATATAACTAGCGAAGGCCCTTATGTTCATCAGGTACAAGAAGGAAGTCGTACCTCGTATCCTTGTCCCATAGATGGTAACCCACCACCTGACTTTAAGTGGTACAGCGGGAATGGCACCAATCCTCTCATAAGTAGTGGAAAGAATCTCTCAATTTCTGAGAAGTTGTCAAAAACTAGTGGATGGTATACATGTCAAGCAACAAATAAGTTGGGAGATAAGATTATCCATCTTCATCTGATTGGTAAGTTAGAGTGTTGTCTTCAAATAACCTAATTTCAATGATAGTATTCATAACAGACACATCTCCTCTTGAAAATTTAAACTTCACTGTAGTTTTCGCTATCCTCGTTGATCTTTTAGTAATGCTCATTTAATTTCCAGGTACGGCTTTTAAGGTTTACTTTTTTAATATAAAAGAAATGAAAACAACACATCACTTGAGGTTGCTCGAGTCGCGTTTGTCTGATCGATTTTTCTTTAGTTGCAGAGAAACCAACTCCTTCAAGTGTCTCACCAACCACACCACAATCTGAAGGTAAGGTCTCATGTTCGCATATCCCTGGCGAAAAACCTCACAGGATCTTTGAGGATCCTCATGGATTGTCTAAGACCTGCCAAAGATCCTTAAGGAAAGGATCTTTAAAATCGTATTGTAAGATCCTCAAGGATTTGATAAAGATCCTTAAAGGATATTTCAAAGATCCTTATAACGATCCTCGCAAAGTTCTTTTCAAGGATTATTCAAGATCCTCAAGGATTTAATGAGGATCTTTCAATGACTTTCAAGGATCCTGTCAAGATCTTTGAAAGGATCCTAAAGGATTTAATCAGGATCTTACAATGATCCTAGTCAAGATCTTTGCAAGATCTTTTCAAGGATCCTTCAGGATCCTCAAGGATTTAATGAAGATCTTTTAAAGACCTTCCAAGGATCCTTTCAAGGATATTATCAAGATTTTTGCAAGGAACCCTAAATGATTTGATCAGGATCTTACCAGGATCCTAGTCAAGATCTTTGCAAGATCTTTTGAAGGATTCTTCAAGATCCTCAAGGATTTAATGAGGATCTTCTAAAGACCTACAAAAGATCCTTTCAAGGATACTGTTAAGATCTTTGCAAGGATCCTTAGTGATTTGATCAGGATCTGACAAGGATCCTAGTCAAGATCTTTGCAGGATCTTTTCAAGGATCCTTCAGGATCCTCAAGGATTTAATAAGGATCTTTTAAACACCTTCAAAAGATCCTTTCAAGGATTCTGTTAAAACCTTTGCTAAGATCTTTAAGAGTTTGATCAGACTCTTACAAGAATCTTAGTCAAGATCTTTGCCAGATCTGTTCCACAATCCCTCAAGATCCTCAAGGAATTAAAAAGGATCTTCCAAATATATTTAAAAGATTCATTTCACGATCTTGTATAGATCTTTGCAAGGATCCTTTTGGAATTTGATGTGGATCTCAAGGGCATCCTTGTCAGGATCTCTACCACATCTCTGCATTATGGATCAGGTTCCTTCATTATCATCAAGTAATTTCACAAGGGCCCTCAAACATCTCAAAATAACGCATTTAAGATTTTATAGATACCTTTGCAGCATTCTAAAGGATTTTATTAATATATTTAAAGGAATCTTTAGTTATCTTTGCAAGGATCCAGTGCCAGATCCTAAGGGCAAAGATCAGATGAAGAGTCTGTTAAGTCTGGTTTGAAATTAATAGTTTGTCAAGGGATTATTTGAGGCAGTTGAGATTTGATGAGAATTTCTTTTAAACATTATTTCAAGGATTCGCTAGAGATCTTTTTAAATGTTTCTTTGAGATTGTTCTTGTAAGGACTAAAGTATCAAGGATCTTGCAAGATTGTGATTATTATTATTTATCACATAAACTGCGGTGTTACACAAGGATTTCCGGCCCTGAGAAAAGCCGTATTTTTTCACTTGTATTGATATAGCCAATCAGCTGCTTACACGTCACTCGTCTTTGACGCCACTCGGTCAGGTTGATGAATTAACGGCAAAGCCTTCACGATTCTGAATATAAGTTGTTTGTCTGAGCTTTCTCGAGTTATGCCGGCGAAAAGACTTAAAAATCCGTATCGCAGACAGACAATGAGGTTCAAACTTTCCTAGAAGAGGAAGAAAACCAATATACTTAAAGAAAAACCGAAAGTTGCGTATTTAGTGGCTTTGGTGTTAGCATTTCTCTCGGCTGAGAATGAAAATCGACAGCTGGAAGATTTGCAATTGGCTGATTTTGGCCGTTTATCTGAAAGACTTCTTCTATTGGTAAAGACAAAGTCAATAAATGAGAATTTTGTAACTTGAAAATTACGACCATTGTTGTTTTTGTAATCATGATTCAACGCATTTTTCCATCTTAAGAGTCAGCGCCAACGCACTTTACGATTGTTATTCGAGGATTGTCGATTCATTTATTTTCATTCATTAATGAAGTCGGCTTTTCTTCCTAGGTAAGGGCTATTGTGTTTATATGGTAAACAAAATAATACATGGTTGCTTGTAGATATGGAATTTCTCTTCTCGTGTTCAACTCGAAGAGAAATTCCATACCTACGCGCGCCCATGCATTATTCTTTATGTATCATGTTTTATGTATCTTCTCTGTTGTGACTTGTTGTGGTTCAATTATGATTTGCTGTAAATTGAGGGCTCACTGTTTAATGATTTAACCACAACAAGGAATTTTCGCTGAAAATTATTTTGTAATAAGTATAATAATGGTTACCGCATAGCAACGCTATTCTTGAGGCTTGAGGGAAACTCTGACTACTTTCATAAAGTTAAATAGGGTTTTGCATAATGGATAGGAATTTGCACGTGCTGATATTTTTAACGGTCGTATACAAACCTGAAACGGCAAATATCGTCGAAAATGGTCGGAATTAAGAGAAAAATGTATATGGAAAGAAAAGAAAAGGAACAGCGTTTTTGGAGTTCAGAAACAAGCGAAAAGAGAGGCAGAAACGACCGAAATCGTCAATCCAACTCTCAGCAGGTCGCGATTGCTCTGAATAAGAAGAATCCATCGGTGCTTCTAGAAAGGAAATGAAGATGCCATCCTCACCCAATGATTCTTGCTCTGAGCCCTTGGAGAGTGAGGATGCAATAAATGTGTTTCAGGGATAAGGATACAGGCTTATTGATCTAGAGATTCTTCTCAACGCTCTCTGAACGATATGTTACTTTGTAACGAAGGTGTGAAATTTACTTGGTACTGTGTAACCAACTTAAAAAGCTCTTTTAAACGTTTCCTTCGAAATTCCCGAAAACACTTATTTTATACGTCAGGGTGTGTTAGTTCAGTTAATCTTAAATTTTTAGGGCTGTGTCCTCTTATTGAGTTAAGTTGGATGAGCAGACAATTTCTCCATAAGTTGAATTTTGAGCAAGTTATTGTGGAATAACTCACCTAATAATCTTGGTGAACTTTGAAGGGGCACTGTGCCCATAATATAAATGACTCCCAAACTTCCTCAGCTCATCCAAGAGAATGACCCTAGTACTTTGTTTTTACATTAAAAGAACTAGATTTCATGCAATCTTAGTGCAGTTATCTTTTCTCAAGTGTACCTAGATTTTTCACACTATGTGGTTGACAAATTAATCTGGTGTCAAATAACAAATTGGTTCAGGCCAATATATTAGTTATTTCAAGTATCTGTGATTCTTAAGCTTTCCTTTCAAATATATGCTAATGTGGTTCAGAAATATACTTATCAAGGTACTCTTGTGTGAAAAAAGTGTTCTTTCATGTTTATCCCCACCTTAAGACTAGTTCTAGACGAGTTTAAGACATATATTTTGGTCTTCTTATTTTTGAGCTACACTGTAGTTAGATTTTTGGAAAATGTACTAACCTAAAGTCTGAACAGAAATGTTTTTCTTCTAGCAGAAGTAGTCCTACTAAAAGAGGGTGAATAATTCTCATTTAGCAATAAAAAAAGTTTTATCTTCATTTTTTTTTTGTTCGCTTCAGTTTTTTTTTTAACTTACCAGGAAGTTTTTTCATTTGGCCGTAAACCTGGTGTCACCTGTGTTGTTTACACCAAGTGTGCATTAATCAAACCTTTACATACATTCTTCAATAGTTAACGTCTTTGATGGTTAAGTTTATGCTTCATCCCATAAACCTATCTTTAAGTATGCTTATTTCTTTGCCAAAAATTTTAGGGTTCTATAACATTCTTGCCAAGATCTTCGACGATCTTCCGTTTCCTTGCCAGAGTCTTCAAGGATCATTGACATTCTTGTCAAGATCTTTAAGGATCTTCAAATCCCTTACCAAGATCTTTAATTTGCTTGTCAAAATCTTCAAGGATCTTTCTTTTTCTTGCCAAGATCTTCAATTTTCCTGCCAAGATCTTTAAGGATCTACAAAATTTTCAACAAGATCTCTAAAGATTGATGAAAATATCGTTCGAGATTTTGGCAGGAAAGTAAAAGATCCTTGAAGATCTCTGGAATAAAGTGAGAGATCCTCAAAGGTATTCAAAAGAATTTGGAAGATCCTCAAAGAATTTTCAATATCTTCTTAAAGGATCTTCAAAGTTCTTGTCCAGATTTTTGAAGATATTGACAAGATCTTCAAGGATCCTGACAAGAACTTTGAAAATCCTTAAAGATCTTGGCAAGAAAATGAAAGATCCTTGAAGATCTTGACAAGAATTTTGAAGATCCTTAATACGGGCGTAAATCACGTTATTGAAAACTTTAGCAGCACGTTATATTTACGATCTTCCCATTCGAAAATCCTCTACAGATCTCAAGGATCTGGAGGAGCACGCAATGAATAATTGATTTCGAGTTTAAGTTTCTTGAGGAGTCAAGAAAATACGGAAAATTGTTTCAGTTCTAGTAAGGAGTAGCACTTGCAAGTTTCTTGACCCTTATATTTATTTATAATCGTCTCACTTATTTTCAGTCTAATTAAAGACATGTATTTTACTGAAAATATTTAAAATGGTTTGATGCGAATTTTGACACTTGCCTACGACAAAAAATTGCAGACCTTTACCTTTCGATGACATCAAATGCGAGTTGCGAACAACTTGAAGAAGGTGAAAAGAAGATTCCTAAAGCAGTAAGTCATTCAATTTTATATAATAAGGTTACTATGAAAACCATTTGGCTAACATTTTACAAAAATTATCTGATAAAACAAATAGATTCGGTCCATGTTTCCGTGTGTCTGCCAAAAAGACATCAGAATATGGAGACACACTCGGCTGCTGTTTTCGCATACTAAACTGGAATTCGCGGGAAACGTACAAATGGGGGAAATTAGCTCGGTAGAGACCACTCGGCTCGCGAGAACGGAAATTCGCCACGATTTCCTGGCACACGGAGATCTACTTCTAGTGATCTTGCACGGACGTCAAGGAGACAGCGTTTTGGTTCCAAAGTAGAATTTTAGTCGTAGAGAGCTCTAGCACATATCATGCTAGAGTCAAAGCTAAAACTGTAATCATCAAAACTGTGCAAGGTACTTGCTTAAGAACTAACTGATGTGAGGTGCTATTGTTACACAGATCGCAATATTTGAATAAGGACACAAAGGAGCGGGAAAAGGTCTCTTTGAAGATAAACGAAAATTACTTAGATATTCCATCTGTTTCTACGACGAAAATAATCTCAAAATAAAAAGACGGGTACAATAAACTCGAGGCCATTAAAAATAGGAAACTTAGGTGCGAATTCACAGCTCTGGTATAGAAAATAATGTCTATTTTACTTACAGCAGAGCAGCTTAGGAAAAAAAACCGGAAAAGCAATTAAAAGTTTCAGCTTATCTATGCAAGGTTGGTGCGGAAACTATCGTATGAAAAGAAATTAAAGTTACGAGTATAAACTTAGCTGCTAACTACCATGAAAACCAATTTTTCCAGAAAGGCCACTTCTGCTTCCTTTTGGCTGGATCATGCAAATGAGCATTAGTAACCTTGAGGCTGCAGGGGATTGAAAGGTTTGCTTGGGCATAATATCCGTGATACATCAAAGTGGTTTAGGACGTAAACTACTTCTTTGTTGTGATCGATGAGAGTGAATCATCGTTGATAATTGGTTCAAAATTAAATCAATTTATGATCTTGTCGTTCCTGACGATATCCCCCAAGGCTAGGAAATCGAAGAAAAGAGTGCCAGCTCAAAAACCTTTGGGTTAACAAACAAGCTGATGTTTTCCTTTTCAGTGAAAAGTCGTGACAAAAATCAGTAAAATATTTGTATGATGGTTGGTTCCCGTGCTGTGTTAAAAACTCCTAGTGTTTACAAAGTTCAGTTGATGCGTAGGAAATGGCAATTGCTTTGTTTAGCCAAACGGAACACCACTTTGAATTCTGTATCGCGATTGCTTGAGTTTCATCGAAAGCTATTAACCATCGTTCTTGGATCGTTCCACGTTCTTTTTCTCTTAGGAATATAACTAGCTTCAGTCCTGGAGTACAAATGATAAAAATAGCTTGGTTAGGATCGTTCGAGCCAATTTACGGTTTGTTGTGGCTAACATAAAATGAAATTGGCTTACGCCGGAAGTTGATCTCTTGTCATATTATTTGTATTATTTTTCTTTTTCTGCACAGTCTCATTCTTATTGTTTGGATAGGAGGCCCAAGGGCCTTCCAAAAATCACTGACTATCAGTCATCACCGCCCTGTAGGTTCAAAGTTTCAAGAGGCTTCTCACCCCAAAGAGTATTCTGTCGTTTCATTAGGGGTGATGGTGGTGGCGGCAATGGTGAAGCGGGATTATCCATTTCTGAATGAGTTAGTACGTGGAAAATTCAAAATAAGATAGATTTGCACTGTTCCGTATGGGAATTATAAATCCCTTATTCGATGCAGGGTGGTACGCGTCTTGAAAACCCTTGTATTTCAGGAATCCTATTTCAAGGTTGTAACGGCTGCCACGCCTTTGCTACCGGACATTGATTTGTTATAAGTTTGTTTCGTGTTAAACGTGTTAAACCGCGTTTTAGTTAGTTATCTCGTGTTGGGCTAACGATAAGACGTGTCTATCGAAAGGCGCCCTTTTGCCCACCTTATCTCGAAGTTCGTTTTGGTCAAACCTTTACAAGCGGGACTTTTATGTAAGTGCTTATGTTCCTTCTCTTCGTACTTGTTAAAACATCTAGTCTTTCGGTAGTTTCGCCCAGTTTTTTAATACCAGTTTCTTTGCAACCTTGTAACACGTGGCTTACGTTGTTCATGCTTTGTTAGTTAGCCGCTCGTTTTTCCCACTCGGTTATTAGTTTTGTTAGAATTCGTTTGCAGGCGATTCTCCTTTATCTTTGAAGATAGTCTTTTGTGAGTTTGTTTCAGAGTTTTAGCTAGTCTTTTGGGATCTTGCTTTTATATCGAAATGATTGGAATGTTGGTTCGTATCTTAGAATTTAGCTTAGCTTCTTCCTTATAATTTCATATTTCAGTTTACGATAAGTACTTGGATACCTCGACCACGCTAATAAAACGATTCAAGTCTTTTCCGTACAATACATCCTCGCTTCATAGTGCGTCTCCATTAGCGAAACTCGTAGTTGTCGTTGAAATTTGCTTCGCTTGTGTCGGCCGCTACAAAGGTCTTACAATTACTTGAAATTGTCTGGTCCTTGAAAGTCCTTGATATTTTATTTAGCGAGTTAAGAAATATCTACCCTTTTAATTTCTAACGTAGTGAAAGTTATTGAACAAAAATGTCCATATAAATAGCGTAGAAACCTCCCAAATGCGTACAAAATTTGTAAACACTCGGTTTTCGTTCCCAGTGCTCTCTCGTTGATCCCGTGCAGACAAGTTCAGTCACAAGTGCACAGAGCATGTCTGTGGTTTGCACATGTTTTCCTGGCGTTACTGCATCTGTCTTCTATTGTTTTGTGGTTCCTTTGGATGCCACCATGCCAGGCAGGTGCCATTCAAATGAGAAATGGTTGGAAAAAGATGAGTATAAGTCATGGATGAAAAAAAGCGGCAAGAATCCAAAGAAAGCGTTTTATTTTGCCTGCAAGAAAAGGATTGACTTGAATGTAATGGGAGAGTCAACTTTGAAATGCAAGAAACTTGAGGAATACGTGAGGCTTTGTGGCAATGAAAAGGCTTTTAGAATAAGCGAATTTTTTATTTCTTCAGTTAGCAAGACGATGGTACAATCGACTGGAAGTCGTGCACAGTAACTGATACAAACATCGCAAATGGCCATTGTTGCCAGTGCGGCTGCACCCCACAAATCAAGCGTCGCAAAGTATCCAGTTTCTTCTTTGCTCAAATGGAAAATGACAAGCGTTAGATGGCTCTCCTGCCGTCGTGAGGATTACACAAGTGTTACTGTGTCTGTTCGTTTTCCGTTGTACATTAGCAGGTGGTTGGAAAATGTCCTTGTTGTTGAGCGAGCTCTTTAAATTATTCTTTTTTGGTTCAGTATGTTACTGCTGCTAAGTCAGAAAAAGCTACAGAGCTCAAGAACAAATCACGTTAAAACTTGACTTCTTGGTTATTGCAAAAGAAATTCATCAGTGTCTGGCCAAGTACCCAGCTAACAAGCCACTCCTTCCTTTTTTGCAACTGACATGAAGAATTAAGTCAGAGAGTTAATGCAGAAGTTTATTTAGCCGAGGTCTCGAGTAATGCCACTTCAGTGGTTAAGCTATTGAAGACTGAGTAAAAAAATATCCAAATCACGTGGACATATCCAAAGTGAAGATAGGATTTGTAGCTGAGAGAATATTACGTGAACTGGAAAGTAGCAAGAAATTGAGTTTTTGAGTTAAGAATGGATTTCAGGGCATTTCTGATCAAAAAGATTAAGAAAATTTTAGACCAATCCCCTCTGGCCTACCCTTTCATAAAGAACATTTCTCCTCCGATAAAGAAGTTATAGTAGAGGATGTTGCTCAACATTCGCTGGTTGCTCAACGAGTAATCCCTTGATGAGAAAAGGAGAGTAAATGAAACAGCAAGGATATCTGAAAGAAAGAAGCTGGTACTTGAGGAACTTTTAACGTGGAAAGAAAAAGAAGAGAAGATTGGAAAATGACTTTAAGGCACTAAAAAGTTCAGTAGACAAGTATGCAGAGAAAGCAAAAGCAAGTGGAAAGTTAACATTTATTGCAAAGTCTAATGGAATGAGAAGAACTGCCATAGAAAAAGAAGAGTAGATAAAGTCATTAGAACGAGAAATCGAACAAAAGTTACCATAAGTTAAAAGCTCACTGTATAAGGCCTGTAACATTAGAATCTACTTTCTTCCATTTCCATGCTTAACTTTGTAGCATAAGACCTGGAAAAAACATTGTATCTCATTTTTGGAGGATAAGCGTTTTTGCCCAAGGCCTGCACTACCTGAATACCTGTTTTAATACAAAAAAGGTTTATGTTTATGTCTATGGATTGCGGTAAACTCTTTAAAAAGAGTTCCTCGAAATTTTAAAGGAGGGTCCTAGAAAATCCTTAAAAAGTCATAAAATTTTAGGCCTCAGGTAGTGTATGAACCCTGTCGATGGTTTATCATATAATACGCGCGGATATCGTGCAAGTTGCAAAGTGTTCTTCCGAGCCCCGTAGGGTCAAGGAAAAATATGATCAATGAGAAATTGTCTGCTCGCATTAAATGTGAAACCATTTTTTTCTAATCTTTAAGCTTCTAGTTGTTGAAAATTTGTATGGTCCTATCTGAGCATCCCACCCATAACATAAGATATGTGTAAAAGAAGGAAACAACTCAAAAGAATCTATTGATGACCAAAAAAGAATTCATGCTGGCTTTGATGTTCATTGTTGAAATAATCGTATCTAAAAATCGGAAAAGAAATTAAAGATCGCGCGGATCGTTTCTGTCCGTATTTTTGTCCTGTTCCATAGTTTAATACCGTGGCATATTTAGCGCGTTTCATTTCCCTAATAATAGTGAAATGATAAATATACATATTTCGCCGTTATTTAAACAAAAGCTTTAACTCCCTCGTATCGAAATTGCCCAAATCCATATTTAAAAGACGCCGATCTCTTTCCAAAATCGTTTTTTGGACGTCAAGGCAGCCTTTTGTGATATATTTCTTCCTAGCAAATTGCAATGTTTGCCCCCCGGGCTCTCCCGGCTCATATTTTACAGGTAAGTTTGATTGAAACAGCATGCTTTATCACGGCATGTAAGCACAGTTAGGCGTTCAGTAAGCTTGAGTGATGATTTTTGTATTGTCATCTGACGACTGTAACCTAGACGAGCATGAACATAAATATGACTCTTCTGTGGTGTCACCATGCTATAGGGTTGTTCAGCGCAGTGTCTTAGATCCTACGATTCGAAGTTCATTGCCTCTGTAATGTTGCTTATTGATACACTGTGAAAAACCTACTTTGAGGAGCACCCTTCTGTTAAAAGTATCGGTTATGAATATTCCTTTTTTTGATCCTGAGGATGTCCTTCACGAGCTGCGTTATCTTCACTGACTTAGTCTTCATAATAGGATTTTAGGTGATCGCCAACCGGAGACTCAAGAAGGAAAAATTAAGAATGTTTAAATTTTCTGGCCGGAAAAGTGGTCAATGTTGCATAAGGAATATGAGCTGTGTTTTCGAAAGAGAGAGTTAGGGAAACAGCATTTGACCAAGAAACAAAGTGGCAATGTCAGGAAAACCAATTGCATAAAGGAAGAGTTCGCTTAGGAGTTTCGTTGTGAACAGATAGTTTACAGTGCCTCAGTTAAAGTTAAAAGTCTGAACAGTTATTCAATAAGAATTGCCGTGCCAAAGCGTTAGTTGTTGTTGTTGTTTTTTTTTTTATCGATTATTCACTTTGTAAAGAATTGATGCATCTTATAACTGTTTATTTTAGGTGTGGCAGTATAACTGTAAACCTCATGCTGAAATTCAATAAAAGTGTTGTTGTTAGCGAGGTGATGACTACTTTACAAGAAGCAGCGAAAGGAGGGACATTTGGTGGTTTCCAGATCAGTTCTATAACACGAATTTTTCCTCAACCTGCAACGCCCACCGAAGGTACAATATTCGGTCGTTCTTTAAAAAATGTATTTTCTTTTTTATTGACTTGCTCATCATGCAGAAAGCATCCGGCATTTTGCTGAGACCTGAAAATGTTCTTATTACCCGTTAATAATTGGGTGCTGCAAATGTTAAAAATGGCTATCTGGTAAAATACTTCTGGGCTGATTTTTCTTGGAAGAACACTCTTTTTCCTCTATACTACATAAATTCTTCTCAAATGAGGCAAATTAAATGATAAATTTGATGATTACCGGGCTAGTGAAACCCTTTTTTTCCAAATGGGGAGGGTTAGCGTTAGACATTGGTTGTCCTCTTTATTACAGCAAAAGAAACCTGGAAGCTGACGAAACTATAATATCATATAAATAATAAGACTTTGTTGATGGTTATTTTAAATCAAAAGAAGCCTTTTGAACCCCTTAATCTCCTTCCGCTGTCTTGTTGTTGGTATTATCATCACGACCATCGTTGGTTTTACTCTTGACTCAGAACTGTGGGAATATAATCTCTTTGAGATTTAAAAGTGCACACCTTGAAGCTAATGCAAAAACGCTTTTGATTACAATGCTTGCGGGCAATTGTAAGGAGACACGAAGTGTACAGCACAAATTGTACTGTACAGGTGGAGAAGTGGCTCTGTATCTATATTTTAGAGGTTTCAACAAAAGCCGGTTACTAGCGGTCTACCGCCACCACTAAGACATCTTACCCTAGGCACCGTCTATTTATCCTGAGAGCAGGCTCTCCTGCATTGGTTTTTCCTTTCTGTCCCTTTTACGGGCAGGGCCCCTATTACACCATCGACAGCCACTTACGGAGAAATTTATTGAAACCCCTGCTAATCAGACAAGTTGTGATAAGAATGTAACCTTATCTGACTTTCCTTTTTGCCTTTGGTTATTCAGTACTTTAGACAATCGTCGCTATCCTTATTGGTTGCGCAGTTGTCTTTGTCGTGGTGGTTGCTGGTATTATTGGATACTGTGTGCAGAAAAGAAGGAATTACAGACATCCTACAAAAGGTTAGTAGGAAGTGTGGTGGAATTTTTTAATTACGGGCGACCAGAGGAGCCCGCAATCCAAATCTCGTTACTATTGCGCATATACGTGGCACCTATGTGGCCTGATCGACACAGCGGCAAACTAAGTGTACATGCGAGAAATTTTATGCTTGCAAAAGAATAAGAACTACAATATTTCCATAGAAACGCTATCAAGGAAAAGTGGCGACATTTTTAATTTTTCATTTCGTAGGGATAAGCCCAAACCAAAACATATAAGGTTGCCGTTTTCAGGAAAGTTTCTGTTCCAAGAAAACCGTAATAGCTTATCTATGTAAGTTTTTAGGAAGCAATATTTTTTTCACCTTGCCTAAAAAGTTTTTCACATTTTTCACAACTTCGCCAATTCTTTTTCGTAGGTCCGGCCATGTCTTTGTGGTCATTGGCTCCCGTAATAGCCGCTATGGCTTATAAATACAAGCGTTAAGTTTTAACTCGTAAAACTCCCTGAAGAAGTCGATGAAAGTTAGACGAAACGCGTAAAAGAATAAAGACGTTTTACAACTACTGTTTGCTTTCTAGTTTGGTTTTACAAAATTATTAGACAAATTGTTTAAAAAACTATTTAAGAAATTGGGTAACAGAACATGTGCAATCGATTTGCCGCTGTGTCGATCAGGCCGAAACAGCGGCAAAGTGTGGTATATAAAACGCAATTTTTTTCTCTGAGTGAGATAGGTGACAGAGGAGGTTTTAACAGAAGCTTTCCTGGAAACGGTATCCATATCTGTTTTGGCTCGAGCTTATCCCGGCAACTGAAAATAAGCAATGGGAATTTTAAAAATGTCGTAATTTTGCCAGGATAGTGTCATCATGAAAATAATGTAGTTCTTATTCCTTTGTGCGCGTAAAATTTCTCTTGTATTACAAGCATGCACACTCATTTTGCCGCTATGTCGCCTGATCTTGGAACAATTTGTGTGGACTTCCACTGAGAATAAATGGAGTGAATAGCACGTAATCGGATCATGTCTTTCAGGTGCTAACCGAAGCTTTTCATTCATAGCGCGTGAGCAATAATTTCAAACCAGAAAACAGACCCACTGTTAAAGGTTTGTACGCCCTTATTTTATAAGTACCGGGCATCCAAAATGACTATACCTTGGAGAATTTAACTTTTACACCTTCTGCTGTTCATTTACGCAAAATTTACATTCATTCACGTCAACAGTTGAAACTATACGGCAAATATACATTCATTAGCACTTCAATGAAATTCATGAACGCGAACGAACTTTCAATAACGTCATTTGCATATGTATTAACGTTCAATAGCATCAACGGATGAACAATTGCACCTTTGGACAATCAAACATAACAAATATACTTTCAATCTCGCGTAATGATTGATCATTAACACCAATAGAAAATCAATTGCATAGTGTGACAATCAATTGCGTATTAGAGACATTCAATAATACAATTTGCATAGAGACGTACATTCAATTGCACCTTCATACAATCGTTTATTCAAAATGGTCAATCATTAACGTGAACTGACAAACATTGGTGTTTTTCGAATAAACAATAGGATGAAAAAATATTCATCAGTGTCATTCATCGTAGTTACATGTATTTTATAATACTGAACAAAAATTCAAGAGTATGTACATTATCATTTAAATTTTATGTTCCTTTTTGCACAATATTTTGTTGAAGCAGATATAAAATGAAGAACATTTTACATGTTCAGTACACTGTACGCTGTATGAACAGGTAGACAGAAATAACCGGAGAAAATCATGCCACCAAGAAACAGAATCCTACTTGAACAGGGTCAAAGAATTATTCAAGCCTTCGAAGATGTGAATGAAGATTATTTGACGGTTGCCGCTACTATCGGAGTGAACCGTTCAACGGCAAGAAGTATCGTTGCACGATACTTGCGAGAAGGAAGGATCGCGGAGAGACCACGAGGAGGAGCAAATCATGTTCGAGTAGATGATGAAATGAGGAATTGCCTGAATGACATTTTGAACGAAAATTGCCTGCTGACACTAGCATAGATAAATCAAGAACAGCGTCTTCCAAGAAAACCAACAATCTATGACCGTACAGTAGCAAGAACACTTGAAGGTATGTTGTATCGTGTGAAATTGGCAAGGCCACTCCCAGTTGAACGAAACCGCCCTGATGTCCTGCAAAAAAGAGTCGACTATGCCAACTGGTTCATGCGCCATGCTGTAGTCAATCATAGTATTTTCGTAGACGAGTGTGGGTACAATATTTGGACGGCAAGAAGTCACGGACAACAAGGATGGGAGAGAGGGCATATCGACAAGTATGTGGTCAGCGAGGGAGAAATGTTACTGTAGCACTGGCAATTTCACCCACCAAAGGACTCCTTTTTTTCTCGGCATTTCTCGGTGGAATGAATGGACAAAGATTTTCTGTCACAGACAAGGCTAAATCTCGACCCAAATGAACATGTGATTTTCATTTATGACGGTGCACCAGCCCACAACAATCCTGCCATTCCTGATTCCGAGCTTAAAAAGCTACCACCATACAGCCCGTTTCTTAACATTGTAGAGCAAGCAATAAGTACCTTAAAAGCAGCCATAAAAGCGGACATAAGCCGTCCAGAGCAGCAAGAACAGATCAACAACAGAGCAGAGGCAAGACGACAAGGAATCGTGTTAGGCAACTTCCGCACTCAATTGCTACTTCAGGCCCTGCAGAGAAACATAGGCACCATCACGGCTGCTAAATGTGGACGGTGGTACAGATTTATGCAAACGTACATTCCAAGATGTTTAAATAATGAAGAAATTGAAGGATAATTACAAAACATTACATTACAGTACACTGTAATCGAACAATTTTGAAATTTCTTTTTCCCTAGTTGATTTTTATTACTACACACATGTTTGTCAGTTCACGTTAATGATTGACCATATCGAATAAACGATTTTATTGTTTTTTTAGAGGGCACGGTAACGAATCTTGCAATCTGATTGGTTCTTTACCCGGTCAGTATTTTCCTATCTCTGCCCACGGGCCACGGTAACGCTTTCGTGAGTCGCCGAGTACATCCCAACTTTCGTTGTCATTTTTCATAAATATACCTCGTTTTCCGGCTGGGCAGTATTTTTAAGCAAACACGTCGGTCACTACCTCAAGCCGATAAATAACCTATGAATCCTCTCTTTTCTCTCTATCACATCACTTTGGTTGACAGAAAAATATTGGTTTCAGAATGAATTTGTATAAACAATAGTGTCATTACGTTGGTTGACAAGCGGCCTAAAAACCGTCTGCAATTCATTTTAATCGTTCACAAAAAGTACCCAGAAAGTTGAAACGTGAGGTATTTGGTTACAGTTAAACTGAGCGATGGAACTTTCATTCATTTAATATCTGAATTTTCTCGAGCAATTTGTTCATAGTGAAAGAGCGAGCGAAGTTTTAATTTAAGTTCTACAACAAATATACGCTCCTGGTGAGTCTTTCCAATTCCGTTCAATTTGGACATTTGTACCTTAAATTGCACAACAGAAATTGAAGGAATTTTTTGAGAAAAGGCCGCAATATATTCCCTTGGGTCTCGTCGGAGTGTGCCGTTCGAATTTAGTTTTTGTGAAGGAAAGATCAGAGTTAAACACGCCATTACAGCAAACAAACGAGCAAACTCTCACAACTTCAAAATAAAAAAATTGAATTTACTCACAATTACTTTCCTCGCCGTTTACTTAATGAACAGAGGTAAATCTTCGTACATGAACAAATGGTCGATGAGAGTGAATAATACTTTCCGTTAGATCATTGACTGATTTTGAAGAAAACATTGTCGTGACAGTCCTTGCCAAACTAGTTCTGTTGGTTTTCAAATGTTCCTACGCTTTTTTTTTCTTGCGCGCTCTCTAATTGACAGGTGTCAGATTGTGACAGGTACTTGTAAAAATAATATTTCAAAGTTTGTTTGGAAGCCTTTTAAATCACCTTTATCGTTACGGAAATGAAAATGTTTCGCTGAGGCATCTCTCTTAAATTTGCATCACCTCTATTTTAACTACTATTTACTCACTCAAAAATTTTTCAGCTTATGGAAGATCTTGCCGTATTTACGGCCATAAAGCATTCGGGTTCTTTCGGAAAGAATTTCGTCAAGTTTAAAAACAATAAATATGTTATTTACCGGCTAAGGGTCGGTCCGTATGGTGAAAAACTGTGACCTCGGTCTTGAAAATGCTGCCCTCGGCCTACGGCCTCGGGCAGTATTTTCAAGACCTCGATCACAGTTTTTCACCATACGGACCTCCCAGCCGGCAAATAACATATATTTATTGCTTTTTTAGAGGGCACGGTAACGAATCTTGCAATCTGATTGGTTCTTTACCCGGTCAGTATTTTCCTATCTCTGCCCACGGGCCACGGTAACGCTTTCGTGAGTCGCCGAGTACATCCCAACTTTCGTTGTTATTTTTCATAAATATACCTCGTTTTCCAGCTGGGCAGTATTTTTAAGCAAACACGTCGGTCACTACCTCAAGCCGATAAATAACTTATGAATCCTCCCTTTTCTCTCTATCAAATCACTTTAGTTGACAGAAAAATATTGGTTTCAGAATGAATTTGTATAAACAATAGTGTCATTACGTTGGTTGACAAGCGGCCTAAAAACCGTCTGCAATTCATTTTAATCGTTCACAAAAAGTACCCAGAAAGTTGAAACGTGAGGTATTTGGTTACAGTTAAACTGAGCGATGGAACTTTCATTCATTTAATATCTGAATTTTCTCGAGCAATTTGTTCATAGTGAAAGAGCGAGCGAAGTTTTAATTTAAGTTCTACAACAAATATACGCTCCTGGTGAGTCTTTCCAATTCCGTTCAATTTGGACATTTGTACCTTAAATTGCACAACAGAAATTGAAGGAATTTTTTGAGAAAAGGCCGCAATATATTCCCTTGGGTCTCGTCGGAGTGTGCCGTTCGAATTTAGTTTTTGTGAAGGAAAGATCAGAGTTAAACACGCCATTACAGCAAACAAACGAGCAAACTCTCACAACTTCAAAATAAAAAATTGAATTTACTCACAATTACTTTCCTCGCCGTTTACTTAATGAACAGAGGTAAATCTTCGTACATGAATGAATGGTCGATGAGAGTAAATAATACTTTCCGTTAGATCATTAACTGATTTTTAAGAAAACATTGTCGTGACAGTCCTTGCCAAACTAGTTCTGTTGGTTTTCAAATGTTCCTACGATTTTTTTTTTTCTTGCGCGCTCTCTAATTGACAGGTGTCAGATTGTGACAGATACTTGTAAAAATAATGTTTCAAAGTTTGTTTGAAAGCCTTTTAAATCACCTTTATCGTTACGGAAATGAAAATGTTTCGCTGAGGCATCTCTCTTAAATTTGCATCACCTCTATTTTAACTACCATTTACTCACTCAAAAATTGTTCAGTTTATGGAAGATCTTGCCGTATTTACGGCCATAAGTCATTCGGGTTCTTTCGGAAAGAATTTCGTCAAGTTTAAAAACAATAAATATGTTATTTACCGGCTAAGGGTCGGTCCGTATGGTGAAAAACTGTGACCTCGGTTTTGAAAATGCTGCCCTCGGCCTACGGCCTCGGGCAGTATTTTCAAGACCTCGGTCATAGTTTTTCACCATACGGACCTCCCAGCCGGCAAATAACATATATGTATGAAGGTGCAATTGAATGTACGTCTCTCTGAAAATTGTATTATTGAATGTCTCTAATACGCAATTGATTGACATACTATGCAATTGATTTTCTATTGGTGTTAATGATCAACCATTACGCGAGATTGAAAGTATATTTATTCTGTTTGATTGTTCAAAGGTGCAATTGTTCATCCGTTGATGCTAAGAAATGTTAATACATATGGAAATAGCGTTATTGAAAGTTCGTTCGCGTTCATGAATTTCATGGAAGTGCTAATGAATGTATATTTGCCGTATAGTTTCAACTGTTGACGTTAATGAATGTACATTTTGCGTAAATGAACAGCAAAAGGTGTATTTACCCAACAAAATCAGGCATCGTCCACGCCCGCACTTTCCAAACTGTGGTTATTACTAGTTTTTGTAATGCGGAGTAAACTGTAGACTGCGAGCTGGGTTTGTCAACACTTAAAGAAGTGGATGAATTTGACATGTCCAGCCATTCCATCGCTAAACTACAAGTCCGCTGGTCCATTTGATAACTCTTCATAAAAAGCGATCAAATTTAAACAGAAAAAGGTATCATATGTTATAAGTTGGGTTCTTATCCTCTATTTGGTGTTTTAAGGTTACTATGAACAAAATAGGGTACCCTCCGAAAAAATCGTCCGAGGCGCTATTCTTCGAGATATCATAGAAAATTATATATCACTGTAAAACTTGTATAAAGTATAGATTCTGAAAATAGCAACGGGTTGGGCAGTTTTTGTTTTAGTAGGCACATGCAAGCCTTTAAAGACAGAACTGACGGTGTTTTTTTAACTTAATTACAAGCCTTCGCGTTACCGTGGACATCCGAAGAAACTGCACTGTTACACAGCAGTTAATAGGCTTAAAAAGGGTGTGAGGCTCTTTCGATATTCCTGTTGGTCCCCGAGAAAATCTATTTTGAAGTTGGACAATAAAAAATACCTAACTTGTTACCATACCCTTTTTCGCGCTAAGATCTGAGGAATACTCTGACTAGTTTCATCAAAATGCGACATAACAACTTACCCTATTAATTCGTTAAACTAGGGGTAACTCGCGCAAAAACAAACCTTGTGTTTCGGCCTCCAAAGAAATTGACAGTTTTCGCACCACATTTAAGGACGGCGCTTACTGATAGGGATCTAATTTTGCCCAGCTAAGGACTATGCAAGCAAAATAAATCTTATCAAGGGCTATCAAAATTCAAAAAGGAAACTGGGGATAGTTACGCAATATTCTGAGATAATCTGGTTGGAAATCTAAAAAAGTGTTGACGTTGCTTTTTAATTCCATATGAATTCGATTTTTTAAACAAAATAAAAAGTTTCTGTCACAATATTTAAAATATCAAGCAAATACGATCCTCGGGACAGGGTGATGTAAGTTTTTATCATCAAAATTATTGCATTAAGGCCATTTTTACCCCTGATCACTCTCACTTGCACAATCAAAAATGCTGGCAAAACAGTTTTTCCACAGAATGAAAAAATTAATTGTGTGTTTTATAGACTTTTTTCTTTTGTTCGGTGTCAGAATTTTCAACATAGCGGTACGCAATTTCCAGTCAGGAATTCAAGTAAACAACGATCTAAGCATTGAGAATTCAAGCAGGTCGGAGAGAGGTTGGGATCTTCTCTCCACCCTCTCCGCCCTGATTTTAGTGATCTGCTGTGCGGGTTTCGTACACGTAAGAAGTTTGTATGTTTTCGGCGGAGCAAAACACAAAGCTGTAGTTTGTTAACCTTACTTAAGTTGAACAATAGACGTCTCTATTAACCGTAACCTATTAAGTATTGTCTGCAATAAAATATTCTTCATTTACACTAACACTTATTTCTCATTCTTCCTTCTGGTAATTAGTCCACGATTCTTCACCTGACGTTCAACCGCTGTGAGTGATTCCTCTTTTTTAATCTACATCGAAATATCTGTTCTATTCTAATTATCTGACAATCGTTTTATCGCAATTTGCCTATTTTTCTGTTTAGCCCTTTGTAGACAATATTCTAAGGGCTCAGCGCTTTGCTTGCACAGTCAATTTTTAAACGTGACTGAGTATTTTACGGAGTGTGTAGTATTCAGGCCAGAGCGTGTAGAAGAAAATGGTGGTTATGCAAACTCAGGACCTCTACCCACAGTTGACATGGTCTCTGAACAACAGCTCGGAACAGAGGGTGGTGAAGCAATGCCTACCTATTCTACGGTGGACAAGTCCAAGAAGAAAGACAGAAAGAAAGATAAGAAAGCTGGGGAGCAGAAACGAACGGAAGATCAGGACGCTGCGGTGACAAGTCGAAGAAGAAGAGAAAGAAGAAGAAGAACGAACTAGACAACACTTACCCTGAAGTCGATATGTCAAAGAAATCGAAAAAGGTATGCTGACCAATGATTGTGTTTCTTGTTATCTTTTTAGTTACTCAGATAGTTTGTTTGTATCTGTTTTGTTTTTCTCGATTACAGACAGCCCTACTTTGTCCCTTTTTCTACTTACTTCTATCCTTCTCAAGTTGAAACTACCACAGTTTCCTCCCATAGATTCTTTAGTTTTCTGTGGTTTTATTTTATCTCAAGACATTAAATTTCAATGGCTATTTATTGCCTTTTATATGAGAGATCTAGGTATTATGTGATACATTATGCTTCTCGAGATATAAACATCCCACTCGTCTTGTTGTAGATAAAAAACGACGCTTATTTTCAATATCTTTTTTTTTAAACCACAGAATCCCAAAGTGGGTGAAGTTCTTTACGCTGATTTGGGTGAATTCCATGCGATGCAGAAAATGCCAGAAGTATCTACCTCCCCCAAAACCCTACCTCCGATCAAAATGCCGGAGGCTTACGCTGAAACACAGTATGCTGACATCACCCAGTTTTTGAAGTGAAACCCTGGAGACACTGGTGCTGAGCCTCCTACAGAAAGTACCACTTCAGCTGTCAGAGATACTGCCACTGGTAGCAAGGAGGAATCCCCAGCTGGAAACGTAAGTGATGCTGCAGAGGTAATTAACGAGACAGGATGTTAGTCTTAACTGAGGTTGTAAAACATAGAAGAGCTGCAGTTGTTTCGTAAGACAATAGTAATTGTGTTCGTAGTGGTTAATTCTCATGTTTCTAAGTTATTTTCTCTATAGAATAAAAAATTTTCATGCTGTCGGGTAGATTTTGCTAGATATATATATTTAACACCGTAAGAGTTATTATTAGAAAGCACGTGTCCATACGATGGGTTGCTTTGCAAAAACAAAACAATTTTTTTTCACTTACATAGTCTTGCCGTGTGGTTTTTGGTTTTGGTTTATCACTTACTCTTATATTTTTGTAATATAAAATGGGAAAGTCAATATTTGTTTTGCATATAATCTGTTTCGTAACGTAGTTTATACGTGTATAGATTAACAGAGACACCTGAAAGGTAGCCGTGTGGAAAATTTTCGTTAAATTCTTTCAAGTACTAGCAATTAACTTTACAGCGACCGTAATGTTTAACGAGGTAAACTTACGTATGTAGTCGATGATCAGAAGGTGAGGATGGGATTATTATTTCGCGCATTTCAATATATGTAGAATTTTTGTAAGAAAAAAGACAATTTTTTGTAACCAATGAAATTGAGCCCGCTGGATTCGATTGGAGGCAAAACCTCTTTAAATTTAGATATTGATAATGCCGTTAACTCCAACACTTTGTTTCGCAAGGCTAAACAAATTTTGGAGAGAAAAGTTATTTTTTTTACCCTTCGCTATCGCACTGAGGATCAATATCAGTAGCTGGGAACAGTCCCTTATATAAAACTACCGTACAATTTTAACAAAACACCCCCTTATATAACTCGTCATTGTTACGGATGTCAACATCCGCGCGCCGACCCTTAGATGTAAGATTTTACGATCGCAATAAAATTCTGGGCACGGGTTTAATAGGAATATGATCTTGTAAGGTCAGTTTCAACATCTGAGCCGAGGATTCGCACTGGATGTGAGAATTTACGATCAACACAGACCTCTGATCGTAAGATTTTACGATTATTATCAACATCTGAGCACAGACTTGTTATGTAAGACACGTTGATTTGAACCCCTGATCGTAAGAACCCCTGATTGTAAGACTCCTGATTGTAAGAACCCCTGATCGTAAGAACCCCTGATTGTAAGACCCCTGATTATAAGAACCCCTGATTGTAAGACCCCTGATTGTAAGAATCCCTGATTGTAAGACCCCTGATTGTAAGAACCCCTGATTGTAAGAACCCCAAATGATGGTTTATGTTCCTTTTATTGTGGCATCTACCTCCTTGGGCTGAAATGCGAACAGATTAAAGGATCACATGTGCACCAGTCTTTTTTTAGATCACAGCAAAGCTGTGAATGCATGTTTTTTTTTGTTAATTACAAATAATTGTCAATGATAGCTGAAGTTGATTTTTTATTTACAGTACTCATTTTTGTAACCGAGCCGTAATGGCTGCCACACTCTATTTTGAGCTCTATACTTTTTTGATAATTTCGTCCCTCTGCAACCTTGCCCGAGTCAAGTTTTCGACGAGTAGTTTATCCAAGGATGCTTGGTCCCACAGAGAGAGTTCTTTGGTGGAAAGAAATCCATTTTCAAGATCTTTTGAGCCATTCTTAATTTACCTCATTACTATTCAACGTCGCGATCTCAGGTCGCGCATGAAGCTTTCTTTTGCGATTACTTTGTCGACCAAACGTGGTGGGACTTCCTTGACGCTTCCTTCGCGAAACCCTGGTCCTTCTCCAGCAGGTTCTCTGGGCCTGAAGGAAAATTGTTTACGATCTGATCCTTCACGCTTCGGTTCTTTCGTTGACTCGCATATTGTTTATTCAAAGGGCCATCTTTACTCTCTCAGAAAAAGCGCTGCATCACAAACTGTAACATCTGCCCTGATATCTATTCTAAAGAATTTTGGCTTGTTTCGTGGCAGCAGAAAGAGAGCTGGTAGACTTGTTTGCCTGAAGAGAGCAAAGCAATCGAGAGCCATTCCTGTTATTATCCGGGCAATTCACACGTGGAATGTTAATTTTAATTCCCATTACACAAGATCTCGAACACTTCGACGTATTTCGGCCTTGCCCTCACAGCCAAGAATCATTCCTTGTTGCTTGATAATAAACACAAGATCTGTTGCTAAAGTGCACGCCTTCCCTGCCCTTGTTGCTGAGTTGCTGACAAATAACTGCGACCTGTGCTTTTTGACTGAAACTTGGCTTAAACCTATACATCCAACTCACATTGTCTGCCCCAACGGATTTTGTATGATTCGTAAAGACAGATTGGATCGTGGAGGAGGTGGCGTCGCTATTATTTGCAGAGGAGATTGGAAAATTGAACGGCTGGAGGGTCCTCGTTCCAGTGTTTTTGAATGTTTATGGCTAAGAGTTTCGACTCCTAATTCCGTCTATTATGCATGTGTTGTTTACCATCCTTATGAGTCCTTGTATGATCAAGAGGAACTGTTGGATTTTCTGACGGCTTCTTGCGAACATTTAATGGCTGTGAATCCGAATTGTTTAATCATCATTATTGCTGGGGATGTTAATCAGCTAAAATACAAGGATTTACTTGTACATGCTTCGCTGTCTCAGATGGTTAAAAAGCCGACTAGAGGAGTAAATATCCTGGATGTTTTTATGACCAATACTCCTCATCTGTGGGACAAGGTCAGGGTCTTTAAAAGTGCTATTAGGTCGGACCACAACATGGTTATTGTACGTCCACGAATATCTGCTAAGGCTAAACGTAGCAGCATACAGTTTAGAGATGTTAGAGAACATAGAAAAATTCAAATGGCTCATCTGCTTGAGAGTCATGATTGGCGGGAGGTTTTTTCTGTCACTGATTGTGGATTGAAGTGTGATGGGCTATGTAACACCCTTTGGACCACGTTTAATGAGTGTTTCCCGCTGATTTCTGTTCGTATATCCTCAAGAGATCCTCCTTTCATTTCACCATTGGTTAAACATCTTTTGAAATTTAGGAATAGGTTGCTAAGGAGATCTAAACTGCTTCCTGTTGGCCTTGAGGACAGAATCAACCATCTTATTAGGGAAAATCAACAACATGCTGTCATGCAGGATTCTTGTATGTCTGGTAGGGGCTCGCGTGCCTGGTGGTCTACTGTCAATACCATCACTGGAAGAGATACTGAACCCTAGTTGATTAGCTCAGTTATTCACCCAGACATCATCAATAAATACTTTTGTAGCATATCCTCTGACCCTGAATATATAGCCCCTGCACCAATTGATATTCCTAATGGTGCAAGAATACCTAAAATACCTCTTCAGGTTGTTATCAGTTTTCTCTCTAGGTTTAAGAGGACTGCTAGTGGCCCGGATGAGCTCCCATACTGGCTTTTTAGAGATTTCGCCTATGATCTTGCCCCTGCTATTACCGATGTGTTTAACAGCTCGCTGCGACAACAAAAAGTACCATCCTCTTGGAAGATGGCAGACATCAAGCCTTTACCAAAGGAATCTCCATTAACTTGCTGTACCCAGCTTCGGCCAATTTCTTTAACTGCTGTTATCATGAGACTCTTTGAACGATTGGTCTATAGGTTTGAGCTTTCCAATATTTGTAACGACTATATTGATTTTGATTAGTTTGCCTATCGTGGTGGCCATAATTCTACAATGGCTTTAATCAAATGCCAACATACATGGTTAAAGTGGCTCGATGGTAATGCTGATTTTGTTAGAATTTTTTCCTTTGACTTTAGTAAAGCGTTCGACTCTGTATCACATAATATTCTTTGTAGTAAATTGAAGCAAGTTAATATTAATCCATATATTATTAATTGGCTTATTAGTTTTTTAGATCATAGGAAGCAGAGGGTTGTTGTCGATGGCTACAGTACTGAATATGTTTCTATAAATAGGGGCGTTCCTCAAGGTACAGTCCTGGGGCCGGTCCTATTTTCTATTTTTATTAACGATATTAAAGCTGTTAACACTGATAAGAATCTTCTAGTTAAATTTGCTGATGACATAACTGTTAGTTTGCCGATTGAGGCAAATGTAGGCTCGGATGAATCTCAAACGGAGGTCTTATCCTTTATTGAATGGTCTGAGAAGAACCGCATGAAAGTCAATCTGACGAAAACATGGGAACTTCTTTTACGAGGTTGAACTACCAAGACGCCTCCTGAACCACTTGAGATTATAGGGAGGAAAGATAAGCTGAAATTATTGGGTGTTACCTTTGAGCAAGTGCCAGCTAATTGGGATACTCATATTGAGTATTTACTGAGTGAGGCTAGCAGTAGGTTGTACATTTTAAGAATATGTAAATATTATGGATACTCTAAGGAGAATTTGATGGGGGGTGTGCTTTTTATAGTAAATATTTAAGTAGTATTGATAAGCTCTTTGCCAGGTGTTATAAGTTAGGTTACTGCTTAAAGCAGCATAGTATCTTGGATATTCGTCATGATAGAGATATGAAATTATGGCGAAGGATCTCTTCCACGAACACTGCCTTGAGGGATCTTTTACCTCCCCAGAGGACACGGCAGTTGAGAAGAAGGTCGCATAATTATATTCTACCTAAGGTCCAGACAAGTCGTTTTAAATCAGTGTTTCTCAATAGATGTCTTTTTAATTGCAATTAATCATTTTTTCTTCATGTAAATTGTTGCACGTCTGTTTGCGCAATGAATTCTTAATAAAGACCTTTATTATTATTATTATTATTATTATTATTATTATTATTATTACTCGCACGTGTATAGGCCGCACCTTTTTTTCCAAATAAATTTTTTTGCCCTTTCGAGAAAACATGAAATTATTTTTTTTAAAGAAAATATAGGCAAAAGTCAGGGCGCGGCTTATACACGAGTGTGGCCTATACACGTGCGAATACGGTAGAAAATGAGTTGGTTTCGTGGGTAAGGTAGTTGGTTTATTAGTTCTAACATGGCACGATCCTCTTGTTCTTTCGGGATTCAAAGAGTAACAAGTGCCTTTTGTATGGTTTTCGTTTTTGACATTGATAATTAGTCAGAAAGTTTCAAAGTTTTGTTTTTTCTGCCCTGCACCACAGTGTGTGATTATTTAACCTTATATCATATTTGACATGTAATTTAGTAAATGCCATTAACGATAAGTAGACAGACATGTGTGGCAGAGTCTTATGAAAGACCTTCTCCTGATTAAGGACTAGAAAGTCAGCTGTTACTTTGCCAGTGTGCAAATACAGATGCCGAGTACTCACCAGCCAATCAAATGCACGGGTGACGCAATCAACCAATCAAAACAGAGATACAGTCTACTTTGGACAAGTAACATAAGCCTTCCCTGAAAATTCACGAACGCTTCGTTTTGGTTTCATTACGAGAACTACTTGGTTCCCTTGTTGGGTAAAGCTGGCTGCCACGCTGTCCAGTTTCATTTTATTAATTTTTTTCAGCTTAATGCTTTTTCGTAGTCTGAATGATACCATACTTATTGATTCGTAATGAATACCACATGTTACATATTAACTGTGTGGTCTAATTAACGAGTGTTGCTTTTTATAGTTATAATCACGCTTTTTTGAGAAGCCGAGAGAGCTCAGATGTGTGGTATATGTGCCCACAGAACAGATATCATCCATACCACCGTTTTGGCAGTGAACAGATAGTGGTTCACAAACCTTCAGCGGTTTTCCAGTGGCGAAAACCATCAGACTTAATCCATCGAAAGTTCCTAACGTTGCAAATTGGCTTTTCCAATCTCTCTGTGCCGCTTGTACCACACATTTATTTTTTTCTTTTGGTAACTCTTCGACACTTTTTACCATATCAACATATGTAACCAACTGTAATGCTCATTAAAAGCTGATAAATGTTACATGCATCATTGTTTAATTCAAGTTGTTAAAATCAAAAGTAACATTTCTGAGGGTGGTAAAAGTAACAAAAGTAACATTTCTGGGGTGGTGCCCTAGCCCTTCTTTCAACCTTCGGGTATTTTAAAGGAGCGGGGCAGAGGGACTGGCGTCGGCTGTTAATTTCAGCATAATACAGTCAGTATCGGTCTTATTTCATCTAGGTTACTGTCAACAAAATAAGGTGCCTTCCAAAAAAGTCGCCCTACGCGTGCTACTTTTTGAGAAACCATCACTTTAAAGCTTGTAAAATATAGAGAATAAACATAACAAAAATTTTCAAAGGTTTGCGCGTGCGTGCTTTCAACCCTTTACACCCTGACATTAGTATCGATATTCTCCATACTCTTCTTTATATGTTACTTTTGGTGTTGACAAAGACAATTCATTTGTAGATCAAAGCTTCTTAGGTGGGCAAGCATTTATTTTAATCTCATGATCTTAGCGAATGGTTCAGTAGTGTTACTATAAGAAATTAAATGCCGGTCACTCTTGGTTAAACACAAAATAGATGGTGTTAACGTTACTTAATTACCAGCCTCCGCGTCACTGCGGTCCTCAGAACAAACCGGACGGTGTCACTCAGCAGATAATAGGCTGGCAAAGTGTGTGAGGCTTTTTTGATATTCCCAGGAATAAAGGGGGTAAGTTTCTCAACAATCTGTGGTTCTGCGTCTTTCAAATCGGCACTCATAATCCCAGCGGTATTAACGAGCGCTTTTCATTCAAGGAATTTATTCTTGTTTTCTCTTCACGAAAGGCTAAGGCTCGGACGTCAGCTTTTGAACTCTTTACGGTGGACAATTCACGTTGTCAACTCGGTTGAGAATACTTAATTATCCTTTTTCGATATTCCTATTGGTTCCTGGGAAAATCTATTCTGAAGTTAGAAAATTGGGAATATTTCTGTTGTTTTCACGCTCCGGGACGTTACAAGAAAAATATTTCGGATTTCCTCAAAGCCTCACAATTTTTTTTCATGAAAATCCAAGAAATCTACAAACGCCATAAATTCATTTAAGTGTAGGTAACTCGCGTGATAAAAACAAAAAAAAACAAAACAAAATCTTCGCACCTCATTTTAAGCTTCTGTTAATGCCGTCATGCCGCCGACCAGTAAGATGCAACACCGAACCCCCTAATAAGTCTTCTGGTGAAGAACTCCTTTCTGTTCTACGGGAAAGGTCAGAACGCAAATTAAGACGGATCTAAAATTCACCGGGAGAAGCAGAAGGAAAAGTGGGCAAAGCAAGCTATGGAGAAAAAAAGAACTCAACTTCGATTTCTTTGGCTCAGGCGTTCTCGTGACTTTTCTATTTTTGACCATTTGATGAAGACCCTCATCGCTCAAATTTTTGCGAAATGTGGTGGAAATTCTCTTTCATTTCACTGCCGTGCAATGCAAAACGCGATGTAAACAAAATATGCAAATCAAGATCCCGGACGAAAGCCCGCAGTTAACGTAAACACTGTGACGGAAGCCTTTTCGATTGACACCTTTTGCTCTTCAGAGGATCCATTGATTCATTCTTTTAGTCGTATCTCGCGTTCTTGTTAAGATTTTGCATATTTTTCCGACAAATTAAAGAAACTACTTTCTTTCACTAAAGAGCAGAAAATCGAAATTTTGAAAATTTTGATCAGATTTTTTGACAATAACCTTAATCAATTAAAGCTTTAAGCGTCCAGTTGCAAACTCTATGGGCATATTCTGCCCAGAGTGATCCACCGATTGTGGCGAATGACACCACTTGTACAAGATTCGAAGTGTAAAAGAGGAAACGGAAAATATTAATTGAACGGGAGTGTTTATAGCGGAAACTAAAATACTCTCAGTATCAATACTATCACTACCTCAAAGGGGTCATCCAGTTGGTACCGAGTGGCCTACTTTTCCTATGTAACACGAGTGATCGTAGTGAGCAACGACGTCACGCTTCACACCTTTCAAAACTTCGGTGAATGAACTTGGTTTGCTTGTTGCATGGAAAAGTGACTGCTGCAAGATTTGTTGCGGTAAGGAAAGGTAAGCGACAAAGATGTAGATGCATTTTCCAAGCAACAAGGGAGCGATAACACCTGGAGGAAAACCCTGTTTGGTCTAAAGATTTTCAAAGAATTCTTCGAAAGAACGATATATCTCAAGTTCGCTGCCCTCAATCGTGAGATATTGTTCCTGCTACTGGAACATAAAATTTAAAATCTTCTTCGCCACAGTGGAAAATTCTCTACATATGACCCATGAGGCCTTACGCGCGCTTTTATTGAAAAAAAATCCTCTATTAGGACCGTACGCGATAGTGTGAAGAGCAGCTGGGCCGTAATAAGCCGTTTGGCGCGGCGAGATGCGAGCTGGACGAAGGAAGGATGAAAGAGGAAGAATGATGATCAAATGATAAAATCCTTTTTGATTGAGTTAGGTCAGGCTCGGTCATGACGAGTGAACCATGCTACGCTCTCTCCGGTCCTCCAGCCAAGCAAATGATTTCCAGCCGCACCCCCCCCCCCTCCCCTTTAAGTTATTACAGGAGCCCATCACATGGGTTGGTCCATCAAGAGCTAATAAGATACATGAAAAGATTACTCAGTTCTGATTGGTTCAAATAAATGTAGTTTTCAGGTAATTCAATGCAGAAGAGGGTTAATTCAACGCAAAGAAGTAACAAATCAGACTGAAAAATTCCTTGAACTGTTTAGCCGAACTTTGAACGTTTTTGCGTTTTAAAGATGTGAAAATATCATTGTATATTATT
This sequence comes from Pocillopora damicornis, assembly GCF_964200805.1. NCBI lineage: Eukaryota > Metazoa > Cnidaria > Anthozoa > Scleractinia > Pocilloporidae > Pocillopora > Pocillopora damicornis. The sequence continues at coordinate 12,008,616 of NC_142675.1, forward strand.
TTTTTTACACTGCCTGCTGTAAAAACAGAAATTAACTAATAAAGTAGAAGGGAAAGAGACAGTATTGAATAACAACAAGACAAACCGTTATATTGACCTAATTTAACATATTAAAGGTACAGCTACTGTTTATTAAAATAGTCAGGACAGATCAGGAGAAGTATTACCAGGATTTTACATTTTGTATAATCTCAGATAAATATATATAAGAGTCTTGTGAACCTAATATGTTGAATAAAATTTGTTTGAGTTTTCTTTTAAACGCATTTTTGGAAAGATTTCTTAATGCTTGAGGTATCGCACTCCACACTTTTACTCCTATTCGAGAGAAGGAATTCGCTTGAAAGGTAGCCTAGAAGGTTTGGTAGAGAAGTTATTAGAGGCAGAAGAACGTGTATTGTAAGAATGAACATTAGATATATGTTGAAATAGATCTTGAATATTGGATGGAGCTGTTCTGTTTCGAACCTCAAACATCATATTAACTATAGATTCATAATAAACAAATTTTAGCGCTAAGATATAAGCGTCAACATATACAGGAATTGCATGCCCATTATAATCAGAAAAGTAGATAAAGCGAAGAGCTCGTTTCTGCAACTTTAGGAGCGTGTCAAGGTAGGATTTACAAGCCTGACCCCATACTGTCAGACCGTATGTTAAATAAGGAGCTATAAGAGCTTGGTACATATTTAAGAGGGTATGCGTTGGCAGAAAGTGTCTTAATTTTGCAATTAATCCTTCGGTTCTGCTTACTTTAATGATTATATGTTCAATATGGTGTTTCCAAGATAAATACCACGATTTTAGGTTGATGAGAAAGTTTCCTTTGGGCAGGGAAAAATATGACGAAATTACTTTTTTTAACATTCAGAGTCAATTTGTTTGCAGTTAACCAATCATATACTTTGCTAAAGGGCATGTAAACCCAAAAAACATTCATTTTCTTTCCACATAGATGTTTAGTAAATATATCAAGTACACCAAAGGTACCATTCGTTTTTTCTCAAAAGTCCATTTTCACTCTGTAAAAGCTCTTCCAAATTCGAAACATTCGCCATCTTGAATGGCGCCATCTTTCCTGTGACGTCACGGGTGGACCCTCCAAAGTCTCGTTTTATAATCGCGTGAGGCACGAAAGAGTCTTTTCTACAGCCGTTGTTTGCCGATCTCGTCATGGTTTTTTTACTTACATTTTGCTTCAAAATATTCAATTTTTTCGTAATGGCAAAGCGTTGTGTCGTCCAGCTTTATGCTAATTCAAACAAAACTGGGCATACAATGCAAATATTTCCAAATGACGCAAATTTGAAGCAACAATTTGTGAATTTTGTTCAAGTGAAAATAGCCGATTTCGTCGAGCCGTTCGAATATTCTCTTGTTTG